>NW_009932245.1:304-49920 GCF_000696875.1 Nestor notabilis | reverse complement strand
GCAGGAACACCCACGCTCCCGGAATGACGAACGCTGCACCCCAGCTCATGAGACCTGTGCAGTTTCAGGGCTCCGCACAACAGGGTGACCTTCACCCAGGGAAAGGCACACTCAGGCTACCTGAAGCTCTGCAGTGCAAACCCCCTCGTACTGCTGCTGCTGGAGGCCTCTGCTGCTGGTTTAAAATGCTGCCATGAACTATCTGTACAAATGGTGGTTTACAGAATGCAATTTTGTGGTGCAACAATGCATCTATGAGCTGGTCATTTTAAACACATCTAGCCTTTCCAGCTTGCACATCCGTATCAATACAGACTTACATAATCATGTGAATGCACAGCCTATATAAATGATATTTATCTGATTATATATTAAAATATTTATAGAAACATGGATGTAAGTATCAACAGTAAGACTGTTAGTGTTACAAGGTTTAATTGCTGAACTTCAGAGTACTTTCACAGATGAAAATCGCTTTGATATCTGAAGCTTGGTTTGAGTTTTTAATTTTTTGAATGCTAGTGTTGCCCCCTCCTTTCCTCCAGCATGACTGTACTTAAGTATTTGACTTAAATAACATACACCAAACAGTTCGATGCCTTGTAATTCTGCGTATCAGGTTTACATGTTACTGTAAAAAGATTGTGTCTCATGTAATAGATGCTGCTTCACATTTGGGAAACGTTATGTGAGGACCCTGACTTTTATTACATTAATTTAATATGGGCACTAAGTTACTAGACTAAATTAATAAAGGTCTTCTAAAAAAAAAAAAAGAAGGGGGGGAGGGAAGAGAGAGAGAACAGAATGAACCCACAAATTAAATAAAATTTTCTGGAGCTTGTTATTTTGAAAATCTTTATTTAATTTTCCACCCCCCTATTCTGGTTGAAAAAACCAGCCAATAATGGGTGAGGAAACAAAGAAAAACAACAACAACAAAAAAAAGGTTGATGTTATTGACTTGAGGGGATTATTTTTAAAACTGTTACATGATAGAACATGAATACCACAAATAAACAGGAGGGTGACGAAGCAAAGGAGGGCCAAAATATTACAAAAACAAGTATTTTCTACATTTTCTGTATTACTTTTAAAACTGTTACCTCCATTGAGGAAAACCACATTTAGCCCTGCAAAATATCTTTCTTTTGCCATTTTTGGGTTAAGTCTGCACTTACCTTGGATAGCAGGGAGTAATACATGAACAAAGAGAGAGAACCACTCCTCTAAGCATCACTTGCATAGCATGAAAACAGTGTCTTTTCAGTCATGAAAACTCATGACAGAAAGGCTATTGCATCCAGGATATTAAACAGATCTTAGCAGTTGTTCTTCATAACCCTGTCAGCCATCAGCCTGAAGCCCAGCTTTACCCTCCACCAGGTTGTCCTCTCCTGAGGCACCATCACACCAAGGCTGCTTTTCTCAGCAGTATTATACAGTAGCCCCAATACCTGTAAGATTGTAACACCTGCTCCTTCATTAACATCATTCCCAGATAAAGCCAAGAGCATGGCACTTTCCCCATTTTTGCATTAAATTACTGCCTTTTGGACAACCTCTACTCTTATGTAAAGATCCTTCACAGCCCAATCCTGGGAACACCCGAGCTTGCTCAGCTGCACATGAGCAAAGGCTGTGCCTCTTCCCTGGGAGCAGTGGCTCCTGAATGCCTTTGAAATCCAGACCAGGAGTGTCACAACTCAGCCTATTCCCTGATCAGAAACACCTGGAGGTTTGCTTTGCCATCTTAAAACCACCACTGTTCCTTTTGTTTTGGACAGCAGCTGCTTCTGTGAGTCCCAGGTTCTCTGGAAAAACACTGGCTGCTTCTCTGCCATCCCGCAGCCTGGCACTGGGATTACAGCTCCTGTCTATAATTTAGTGTCTCCCAGAGAGCCAACATAGACAGATACTGCTAGTGGGGACCCGTAACATGCTTCCACCTGAGCCTCACAGGAAGAATATTGGGGCTTTAGTGTATTTGCCTCAGTTGCGAAGGGATATGAATGCAAGTGTAGTCAACATGCGGTGCTTTTTTCCACTGCACATGTTCCTCTAACCACCACAAACAATGCCTGGATCATCTTGCCCCAAGTTCTGGACTCAGTGACTGTATTGCCACTTCATGACCTACAAGGAGCTGAATGTGAGTAAACAGATCAGAACTTTACACAAACATTTGCTTTCCAACCTTCTTTGTTAGCTTCCAGCTAGCGAAATACCACTGACAGAACCTGCCTCACAACACCTGAACAGCAAGGAGAGCAAGGAATCTCAGCAGCCAGCATTTGGTCCTCACCCTCCAGAAGCCTTTCTTAGATTTATCTTGTGATGTTTTCGAATGGAGAAGAGAGGGAGAGGTAGATGTTTTCTCTCTTTGGGGAAAAACCTGTATCTGTTTTTAAAAAGATGTCAGTTCCCCAAACTCCTTTAACTCACCCAGCTTCAATGCTTGCCTGTAAGCTTCACACAGAATGAGTCCACTGAGCAGGAAAAAAAGCACAGTAACATGGCATTGCAACTGAATACATAAAACACAGTTTAAAGGTTATAAAAGAGCATTGCTAATATGGCATTGTAGAGGCTAATAGGCTTAGAATTAAGCCTACAGACATTGTTTGGCCTTGTATGAATCTGAATATCCTGCCTACTCACAGTAACACACTACATAGAGCACAGAAAGTCTGTCTCAGACTGCAGACATACAGTAGCCAACTATCTTTGTGTTAACTACAAGTAGATTTGAAAATTCATGGGTCTCAAGCCCAAAGAAAAATAAGGACACACAGCAAGCTCTGCTGCACAAACCAACCCCTAAACTGAATGCAGATTCATATTCTGGCCTATTCAGTTTAACAGCTTAATCTCTTTAAAGATGTGTGTCTTTTGGGGTTTTCCTTACACTGTACACAAAGACTAGCAGAATGTTTTGTCACTAAATTACTACTTTTGGCTTGCCTTCTGCCTTTTCTTTCCTCCCACCAGACATTCAGTCCTTGACTTCCATGAAAAAGACCATGAACAAGGGAAGAACTACTAGGACAAAGACTAACTAGCTGAATAGAAAAGCATGCATTGCTGAAACTGAAAGAGAGGGGTTAAGGACTTTTTAGGGGGTGGTTCGCCCGAACAACAACTGCTGCCACTAATTCAACATAAATGCAGTAAGTGAAGATAGAGTTGCTGTTACCTCTGCAATTTGACTCAGAAGTCCTTTGCTCTCTGTAGCTTCATTACTGCAAGAGCAAATCCAGATCCATACAAGACCACACGATTTCCATACGTTCAATCCTAGTATCTTTAATGACATTCAGTTAAGAACTAGATCCACTATGAAGCAGTTAAGGAGGCAAGACTTGTGTTCTAGCAATTTTAAATTTAAAAATTATAAGGAAGTAGAATTATCCATATGTAAATGTACCTGCACACATATATTTAAGAATATGCAGTAGACCAAAGACTGAGGGTTTGTTGAGCTTTAGGTTCAGCTCTCCCTCATGGCTCACAAACAGGTAAAAGGCAATGGGTCAAACCCTACCCTTCCCTTACAAATCAATTTACTAGAGAGAGACAGAGAATAGTATCTTTAAGGTTGAAATATTTCTTTTCAAAATACATTTTAATAATCCCAATCCCTAATTTAGGCAGCACTGTAAAATCAAATACATTCAATTAAGTTCAATACAATTTTGTCCTTGGCTGACATTCATTGCAGTTGATAACCTGATTCTCAGATTCCTCATCTCCCTCTTTTCTTCCCAGGAAGAGCAAAACAACTCTGCATTTCTGACAAGTCTAAATAAAGCTTTGCTGGTTACTGAACTATGGTACATTTCCTATCAACAGAAAACAAAGAGAAAAAAATAAAAGACTAGTTCACCACTAGAGGAGATGACTCAGAGCAAGCAGGAACTGTTACCAGACTCAGAAAAAATAATTTTCCCTTGTACTGTGGATGAGCCCACATTATGCTGAGATGAACCCAGATTTGTTTTCTTAGCCCACACCTTCCTAGAACTGAGCCTATTTTCTTACAAAGCCAGATCCGTTTTTGATCCTGTTAGCATTTTCATCTTCACGTTAGTCAGTTTGTGAACAAAAGACTGAAAGATAGAAAGAACTATTTTTTTCATTTGAATGATAAATTCCTGTGCACATGGCAAAGACTGGAAAGAGTTTTTCACTTTTTGAGGAGGTTTGCAGCACACACCACCATGCTTTGAGGTATTACCAGGAGTTTACTGCTTCTTTACATTGCACCTAAGATTCTCATGTAATCACAGCACGTAGAAATTGTGGAGTTGTTATGAATTGAATTAACTCTATCCCAGCCAAAACCAATAAAGGATTTTAAGGAACACCATCAGACACTGCAAGACTCAATAGTCTCAACCACTGGTAGGACTGCAAACACCCTCATGAGATGGTGGAAATTTGTAGTACCGCCTGAGATCCGTCCTCCACCAAGCAGCTCACAGTGCTCCTCAACCACCAAGCTGGAAGGCAGCACACCAGCACTCCCAGGCCTCATTGCTTTTTTTCCTGTGGCACTGGAGACACCTTAAGAGGCAGGTTATCACAATAGCCCCAGTGATGTGCCTTCTGGTGAAAGAAACTGTTGTTTAATACAACTGAACTAAACCATAGAATCAACAAGGTTGGAAAAGACCTTTAAGATCATCAAGTACAACCATTACCCCAGCATTTCCAAGACCACCACTAAACCATGTCACTGCAGGCCTCCTCTGCAGGTTTTTTGAGTACTTCCAGGGACAATGATTCCACCATTTCCCTGAGGAGCCTGTTCCAACACCTGAGCACCCTCTCTGCGAAGAAATCTTTCCTAATATCCAGTCTAAACCTCCCCTGGAGCAGCTTGAGGTTGTTACCTCTTGTCCTATCTCTTGTTTCTTAGGAGAAGACACCAACCCTCACCTCACTACAACCTCCTTTCAGTTGTACAGAGCGACAAGGTCTCCCCTGAGCCTTCTCTTCTGTAGACTAAACAGCCCCAGTTCCCTCAGCCTTTCCTCCTAAGACCTGTTCTCCTTCATCAGCTCCACTGCCCTTTTCTGGACCTGCTCCAGCACCTCAGTATCTCTCTTGTACTGAGAGGCCCGGATCCGAACACATTATTCAAGGTGCGGCCTCACAAACGCCAAGTACAGGGGGATAATCGCTTCCCTGGGTACACTTCCCTGTACCAGAACCCTATTCCTCCAGAGGTCAGTGCTCTCACCACTTCTCTCAGCTTCTTTCCTAAATTCTATTTCACATTCCAATGCAAAGAGCTAAAATATCCCCCACGGTGATAAAGAGAGGAAAGACTGTCATTTCTAATCATCTCCCAAAGCCCCAGGTGTCTTGGATCCACATATGCACAGCTTCTACATCTGTGTGAACAGAAAAGGAATCCAGAGACCCATTTGCAGTTCTGGGAATATCATTAAATAAAGATACATTGAGATGGTGCCTTATTCAGAACATGGTGCCAATACTGGAAAATCTTTGGAATCTACCAAAGATGTTATTTCAGCACAAGGTACAACCTGTACTGCTGCCAGTATTCTCTGTACCACAAGTACACAGTAATTGACTGGGGATTTCAACTAATAACATCATAGTGAAGGAGGTAATAAGATATAAATAACAGTACTTCCCGAAGTCTTATGTAGGAAGATGAAGACACTGCATGCACATGCATTCCCGAAAGAATAGGCAGAATGACCCTCCAGTAATCCAAATGTATTCTCCTCTCCCTGCTCGCACAGGGAACCAGAGTAAACCTCAGCACCGAGGGAACACCAGTAGCACAGCAAAAGCAACACAAAGACGGCAGCCTTGGGAGGTTTATCGTTTTCACAACCTGACTGATTTCAAAGGTCACCCTGGAGGAAAAGCCTCAATCTGGTTTCTGCCGACACAGTCGTTTCCCAAAGCCAGTAACCATTCCCTGCTCTTGGCACTCACTCAGGTGGTGGGATGTGGGTTGCACTGTGGGTATCTGCATCTTAATGAAAATCTATTTTACTCCCCCAAAGTCTGTTGTTCATCTGGAGACATGGAGTATTATTGGTTGTTTCATGCTGCAGGTCTTAAGACAGGTATAAACTGCAAAGAAATAAAGACCTTCCGAGTAGAAACTTCATTACTAAAGAATTATCCCAAAAGTCCGAGATGCTTAAAATACTGAAAGAACTCAAACTTCAAAACCATTTGAAATATCTTCTTTTACTAATTGGTTAAAAAAAAAAAGTAAAAAAATAAAAGAATATGTGGAGTAAAAAGGTGATGCAACACAATCACCACAATAGGATACTCCAGCACCTCTTCAAGTCTGTAGTTCTCTGAGAAGAGGCAGTTCAGCTTTTCTGACCACCTTTTTGATGGGCAGCATTCTAAGTGAGGACCAAACATTCATCGTAATGCATGTCCACCTGGAAAAAACTCTGTCTCCTTTCTCCATTTCACATTACTGTGGGTGAAAATCCAGTCAGACGAGCCTGTCAGCATTAAAACAGCTCTCATGTTCCCCTGGTTTACAGTTTATCACAGAATAACTCATCGCAAGAGCTCATGCAATAAGGATCCCAGTCAGTGTGACCAGTCACAACCGTGGTGTAGATATAACCTCTGAGGTGTTACCTCTTGTTACTCTGAGGTGAAATATTTTTCATTGCATGGCAAAAGAAGAGAACTGAAGATCTGCAGGCCCCTTATCTGGAAATGTCTGAATAATACTGTTAATTTATAGAAAGCAATATAACAGTTTGTAATGGAAATTCTCTGTCTTTAGATTGTGCTAATGTAAGCTCTTTACAAATAGGAATGAAATGGAGGTACCAGTTTCAAGACATTAAGGACTTAAGCCAGCTTTTATCCAGGTATGTAGTGTACAAAGGGCTTCATACTGTGTTAGCTGTGTTGCGTGCCTGCATGTGCCTAATTTAAGTAAAAGGAATGTAATACCTAAAGCATCCTTCAAGTAATTTTGGTACTGAAGGAAAGTATTAAATGTCACAACCAAAACTTTAAAGCTGTCTTGGTAGAACTGCAAAATTATGCTATTATCATGGCTGAGGTGTTTACTGCCAGTTGGGGTAAGGGATTAGCAGTGCACTCTCTCACAAGAGATGGGTAGACTTGACAGGCTGATGCGCAAGAGTGATGCATATTCTCCCTCAGCCTCAGTGAGGTAGCAAAACCCTCCAAAACAATTGCCCCTGACAGAAAATGGTCTCAGTCTTGTTGCCAGCCCTTTAGGCCTCCTTCTGTACAAAGGAAACTTTTTTTTGCAAGCTAAAAGTTATTTAGCTTGCAAATAAATGAACGTTTTCTTTCCTGCTAAAATAGAGCTCAGATTGATCACAGTCCGTAAGATGCTTTCAACCCTGGCTGAGAATCCCCTGTATCAAGGGGCTCTGCTGGTAAGTGCCTGCTCACCCAGTCACCCAGGGCCACATCACTGTCACCTTCTTCCTCCTGCCCATACCATGCTGCTCCCCTCTCTGAATGATGGCCAGCCACCTCCCAGTTCTATAGGAATACACCTCCGGACCACAAACCATCCTCTCCTCCTACCCCCAAGGCAACAACTTACACTCTATTTAACTTGAGTCATGACTTTTCTTCCTACCTTCTTACCATCCATTTTACCCAAATTTATAAACAAGAGGACGAGGAGATCACTAGAGGCTGCCATGGGTCTAGTCTACTGGGATAAGTAAGGGATGCTTGCTCCACAAGAGCCATGTCCAAGGGTACCCAGCACACTCACTCAGCCCGTACAGGGCAGGGCAGCCCAGGAAACACAAAGGTGCAAGCTCCCAGGGCAGGGTGAAGCTACCCTTGCAGATGACAAAGGAACAGGGCAGGCAGGCACGGCCATCTCTGCCAGCCACATTCACACCTCAGCGTTAGCTTTCTTCACTGTGCACATACGGGCTACACATTTAATGGGCCGGCTGCACAGACCCATCTCTCCCTGCAGTCAAGGAGAAAAAAGAAGATTTCATTTTGCCACTAAAATAACCCACTTTACTGCCAAAGAAAATCTTTTCTCATATACTCTCTTCTGGATCAGCTTTCATGTATACATTATTAAATATTTAATGGAATAACTATTTCTAAATAACATGTATAATACCTTTTTAAGTGGCTGCAAACATTATATGCATAGCCACATAACGGGAAAGAACAGAGAAGCCAGTTTAAATCATGCTCCCCTTACTGATTTTCACAGCAAAAGTAGTAAAGTACTTGTAGGGAGCTGATACAATAAAATGCGAAGTGAATTTAAATTAAAAGGAAAAAATACAACACTTATTTTAAGAAACTAACACTTCCTCCACATTCCTGCATACAAAGATACGTGTATCTGTATTAATTCTGGACACTACACAGTTGATATGCATGTATGTAAATTTAAAGACAGGTATACAGCATGTTGGGATAACTAAGAAATGAAAAAAAGTAAGAAGAAAAATGAAAAAAAAAATTTTTTTTTTCAGTTCTTTCTCCTAGTAATGCCAGAAAACTCTTGATTTCATCTTGGGGTTTGAACATTAGTAGTGATTCTCTGACGATATTTAGATGAGAAGCCTTCAACTATATAATGTTGGTAAAGTCATTATTTCTATTGCAGAAAATGATCCTCAATGCTTTTGCTCATCAAATCACCACCAAAAGACAACATCATTTCTGAATATTCCCTGTGTAACACAGATCAGTAGATTGTGGAAGCAATAGATACTTTGCTTTGGTGGATAAAAATTAGGAGAGAAAAGGGGGGGGGTGGGAAGAGATCGGTTCCTAAACCCACAATTTCAGTAACTGTTTTTGCTTAAACAAAAAACAAATCAAGTGATCATTTCCTGGCAGATAAAGCATTACACTCAAACAGAATCTAAGAATTGTATTTAGCCCTATCCTTCCTCCCTATCACTCTATCCCCTTTCTATTTAAACACTTGCTTTTAAAGCAGATACATTTTGAAGAAGAAATTCTGTCTCAAAGCAGAAGTTGAAAAAAGGAAAAGATCAAAACCAGATCACCTCGAAACGTGTTTTTAAATCTCATGCCCATGCCTCCTCTGCTGTTTAACTTTCTCTCCCAGCAAAACTATTAAATGACTTTAATAAGACTACTAATACAAATTATTAAACAATAATTTGTTTAATCCTCCAGCCCTCCACAGACAGCTTCTATGTGGATTTGCTGGTTTTCAGAGCAGAGGCACAGAACGCCGGGTGAGTTTCCCAGGTGAGAGCTGAGCCCTCATGAATCCAAGTTCATCACCCGCCACATTGCTAATGAGACAAGTGCAGCCCAACACGAGGTTAATTGTCAGAAGCAGTAATCTAAATTAAACTGGCCAACATTCAAGTAAAAGGTACCATTTAAAATATCCTTTTCAAAGGAAAGCAATCTCACGAGTTTATTTGCCTACCCAACATAGAATTCCAAGTTAAAAAAAACCTTTCCTTTTCCCCTCTAAGGAACCAAAGTAATTATTTTTAATACAGTGACATATGTTAGACAAAAGTATTAAGGAGGGGGCTTCATTCCACTCCAAGTCTCCACGGAATTTTCCCTTATGTGATCACACATCTGAGCTCCAATTTTAACCCAACCAATGAAGGATTTTTAAAATAATGGCTATTAGCTGATGAGAAATCCTTCCACAAATAATGGCGAAACATGGAAGATGTGGTGTGATGTTCCCAGCACTGAGAAGTATAATTAAAACAATGTGGGGAATAAAAAAATGTAAAAAATAAAAGTGAGAGTTCACGAAAACATTTGAGAAATGGCTCAAGTCAACTCAAAGCTCACTTGGTTTTGGCTGGGACTCCGGGCTCACAACAGCTTCAGTCTGCCAAAACAAATACAACCACCCGTTTCTTCCTGATGCTTTTGCCCAGGGAGGGACCTGCTCCTTTGCTTTCCCCTGCTATGATAATGACATGCCTGCTAGGATTTGATTGGGGTCCATATCCCTGCCTGCCTTTGAAACAATTATTATTTTGTTAATTGTGAGAAGAAAAGGACTTAAGTGGCACCTCGGACTGACATAATAACCAACAGCTTTCAGATAATTGTTATGTGCTGTAATTAAAATAATGCACATCATTTAGGCAAAAAGTTTAAAAATACCTTGGGGGAAAGTAGCTTGGGATACAATTCCACACAGGGAATCTGTATAATTTTGGTTGTAACCACAGAGGAAAAATGTAGAATTTCAGATAGAAATTATTCACTTACCATGCAGAGTTAGTATATAAAAAAAGCATATTCATCTAATAAGAATGAATGTTGTGGGTGTAGTTACAATGTTTTATGTATATGTTTACCCGTAAGGAAGGACTGCAACATGTATGGGAAAGTAGTTTTCAATTAACCTTTTCTATAATTTTAAAATTATTTGATTCTCTGTCATTTTTATGAAGATAACAAAAGCTAGCAAGTGGATACAAAGCTCCCTTTCAAAGCATTCAGTCATCTATATCTAATGTCTACACTAGTGACAATCAGAAAACCCAGGTTTTCAAAACTTCTTAATTTTAGCCTCAAACATGAGATCATTTCAACTCAGTAATGCAGTGAAAAACCTCTCAACTTGATAATGATACATGTAACAAAAAAGAATGATGCTCTATAAAATACTAGGAAAGACAGTGGATTCAAATAAATAATATCAAACAGGAAAAAACTTGGCTCAGCTTTTAAAGATATTCCACAAGTGCCTTTCTTTTTCTAACACAGAGTTCAACTCTTGAATCACTTACAAATGCCTTAGTCTAAGAGGTAGCTGGCAAGCACGGTGGCATGAAAAGCATCTTGACTTAGACTTGGCTGGTTCCAGATGAGGATAATGACTTGAGCTAGTTATAAACATTTTTACATTTCTCTTTTTTTTTTTTAATTCCCATTTGGGAAGCTGCTGGTCCCTCTCCCAAACATATCAAATTCAGTCCGCAACGCAGCAGCTTTGTTACATTCCATTCCATTCCTTGGATGCATTGGACAGTCTACTGCCTACTCAGGAACCAGAGGGGAACATACCAAATGACACTCTCAATGCACTAAAGTGGACTCTGGAAGTTCAACAAAAGCACATATTTACCTTCCTTCACCAGCACAACAGCTACTCTACTAGAAGCACAGCCAAATAATGACTTCTTGGAAGACAAACCAGCAGTGGCAAAACTGAGAAGCCTCAAGAGTTCCTGAACTTTGTAGGTATTAATCCTAGGCTACTGCCATGCTCTTGCTGCCCAGTTCTTAATGGGCACACAAAAGCAGACAGCAGATGGTCAATTCATAAGCTCAGCAACACTGGCATAGCCAAGACAGTGTCACTGACCTGTGCCCACATTCAGCCAACCAGAGGCTGATTCATAGAATCACAAAATGGTTTGGAAGGGACCTTAAAGATCATCTAGTTCCAATCCCCCTGCCATAGGCAGGGACACCTTCCACTAGACCAGGTTGCTCAAAGCCCTGTCCGACCTGGCCTTGAACACTGCCAGGGAGGGGGCAAGTGTGGACACCGTTGTCTACTTGTTTTTCCTATTGATGGCATCTTCTTGCAAAGCAGTAAGAGCTGCTCTGCAGCACTTGGAATAAGTGCTACACTTGTTACTCTAGTTGCTCACTAGAAAGGGTGTTCAAGGCCAGGTTGGACAGAGCCTTGGGCGACATAGTTTAGTGTGTGGTGTCCCTGCTCATGGCAGGGGGGTTGGAACTAGATGATCTTAAGGTCCTTTCCAACCCTAACTATTCTATGATTCTTACAGTCATCAATCAACTGAGCAAAGACCAAAGATCCTTGGAGTACACCTAAAGACAGGACTTCACTCACTGGGTCGCCAACTGAGTAAGACTCTTCCAAGGTAACCTATTCACAAAAAACATTTTTCATTTCTCTTCATATGTAGTGGTTTGATCTCTTTCTCTTCTTAAAATTGAATTTCTCCTTCAGATGTGGGAAGTGGGCATTTTAGTCTTCAATTCTCTCCAAACGTTATCAAAAGATCATAATATAGTCCCACTTAAAAGGAAATATTCTAATAGAGTAACTCTTACAGATGTAAAGATATAGAATTCCCTGTTTTCAGCATTAAAAGCAAAAAATATTTCCAAGCAGCTTTTCTAATTGCACTAAAAATATGTTAGGCAGCATGCAGATCATCAGTTCTGTTTCTAAAGTGTACTCTTCATCCTTTCATTGGAGATTTCAAGAAGGACAAACTACAGTAAGGTCAGAAGCATTAAGCAGTCAGGAAACAGGGTGGGGGGCAGGGGGGAAAATAAGGCAAGCAACATAAAACAGCCTTGGGGTTTTTATCTTTCTTTCAAATGAAGAAACATACCACGGAAGTCCACTACATGCTTGACACCTTGCACCTCCAGCAGTCAAGGAGCAAAAGGCACGCTAGACAGCTGTAGGACTCATACCTGGAAGAAGCCTAATGTTTCCTATCCCAATCCAAAGACACTGATCCAAGTGAGGCAAGCTATCAAGCAGCTACTTGAGCCAGATTAGTGAGGTTATAGTTATTTACTTCTGCCAATTTAAGCCCGAACTGTAAATACTTATTCAGTCTTCTTACAGCTTTAACAACTCAAGCAAGCAGGACAATGACCAACTTTGCAGGGCTAAGCTGCTGTTTACCACTAGTCAGAATTAAATAAAAGCAGAAAGACAGATTTGGAAAACCTAAAGCACTTTCAAAAAATGATACTCTGCTCCAAGAGCTAACACAGTAATAGACTCTCACAGGAATAGCTATTTCCCTGGCAAGATAGTGCAATAATGCAATTACTGCCATTTAATTAATTTATATTCTCAAAATCTGTCTCCTCACAATTTCTAAGTATTTCGCTTTAACATCAAGACAGGATTTTCTGCCCCGTTTGCCATAGCAACCCCTGCAACAAATGGCAGTTGTCTATAAAAAGGGGGGACTCTTTGAGTACGCCTGCATGGTTTATATGGTTTGTTTTAAAGCAGGTCACAGCACAATGGACCTTTTCTACCGTGCGGGATTGAACACCAAGAAATCTCCCTTCAAGGGCTGCCACACTCCTCTGCAAAATGAAATGACACTGCTGCTAAGTCTGGATGTAATTATGAATATGAAAGGATGGCTGTGAAAGTTTGCTTGTATCTTCCTCTCCCTCCTATACTATAGATGTATTTGCCATACAGCTGTTAACATCCTGAACATAACGTGCAGCAGACTTAACATTTCCTTTCATTTTGTTTTAAGTGTTAGTATACAGTGGTGGCTGTTAAAGCACATTTACTACTGAAGAATGAGACCTTTGTCTGTCTCTGTTGCAGGCAGAGCTCTCCCCTGCCTGCCTGTACAGCCTCGGGCAAAAGCTATACCGGGAAGCCTTGACCTCCGGCCCAACAAGGACACTTAGTAGGGCTAAGGGTAATCCCGACTCCTCCTTGCTCATTCAGTTTCTCGAGCTGTTTGAAGCAATCATTACCAACTCAGCTACATTTTGTGGTCATATTATAAAATGAATCATTGTTCAACAGTCCAAGATTGCTAAACTCATTTTATGTGTGGTTTTGAGTAGAGTCACTGGTTGCTCAGACCCCTCCGAGTTGTACTCTCTCCAGTCTAGTCGCAGCGGGGAAAGCACTCGTCTTTGGCGTTAGTCCAGACGTAGGATGGTGTAACAGAGCAGCATTTGGCCTCTAGTACTCGTTCTCACAAGCTCCCCATGAGCTAGCCAAGATTTTTTTCAGCCACTTCCATCTGAAAAGCTTTTACCTCAGAGAATCCCTAGCTTTTGTGCAGCCCTAACATGACAACTTCTGGGAACTGAAATATCTACCACTCCTTTTGCGGTACTCTGATTACACCCTCCCAAGCGTAACTTCTCACTACATGTTCCTATAGGCACAATTTCTGTTTTAAGAGAGCCTGTGGAATATTTGATGTTGGGATATGGTAGGAGTGAATGAATGCTCCATTATTCACCTTGGTGGTACAGCAGTGGTTGCTCTGAAGTTTTACAATGCAGCGTATTGCTGTAATGACATCATATGACATCATAAATCTCCCACAATTTCTAAAGCTTCTGATGAATATTCCTACATAACCACCTTGTTAATAAATGAAAAAAATTAATCAAAGAAAAATCTTGTTCATTTGTGCACTATTAAAATGTCTACAGACAAGTACTAACTACCTTATGCTTTAAAAACAAAACTCTTGACCTTACGTTCCAAAGAAAAGAAGGCACCATCTTGATTTATGGATGCAGTTAGACAGAGAACCCTGCTTTCACATTAAAACCTCACAAACAAATAACCTCTGCAAAATATGTGAATGAAGTTCAAATAATATTTCTAACAAGTTCTCCGAAAACAAAAAGTTACTGTATTTCTCTTCTTCCATCCAAGTGTTTATGATATTTCAACCACAAGACATTCAAATTAACAAATATTTTCCCCTTCTCTTTAAGTTTTCCTACATACACATATGTATTAGTCAAGCTAAAGACCAACTTCTCCTTGGCAACTTCACCTTGCCAAAAAGGTGGATATTTGCCATCCTCACCGTCAGTCAAAAACACACACAGACACACACACAAACGCAACTAAAGCAACACCACAGCCTACTGTAAGGCTCCTAACCTCAGGCTTCACGTGTCTCCCTACTCTGCAGCTTTTTGCTTCCTCCAGTCTTAAAAAAAGTACTTGAAACCATGTCAAAACTTACATATATTTAAACAAACATACCACCCCACTTTCAGGCTAGAGTCCCACACTTCTGTCCTCCGAGGACAGGTCATCCTTGTCCATGACCACAGAGGTAGGAAGATTCCTATGGCTACTTTCTGTTTTGTTGTCCCAGTCTCAGTCACTGTGTCTCAGGTATTCACATAAGCAAGCAAGAACCTAAACCCAAGCTTCAACAATGTACTCTAAAAATAACCAAAATACTCTGAAGATTGTTAAACAAAACATATCCTGCAAATGGATGGCTTTTATATAAGGAAAACTGTTCTGTAGGAAAATGGCTTAGGCCTATCCCTTCTGTAGCTAAATAACTCACTCCAGAATAGCTCTATTGAGTTTCTTTTTCTGTATTGGGACACAACTGAAAAATAAAGTGGATGGAACACCTCAAACAAGCTTTTCTGCAGACAATCAGTAGTGGTTACTGATCCCATAGATAAACATACCTGAAGCTGTGTTACCTATGCTCCCAACCTGCCTCCCAACAGATTATTTACTTCTTTATATAAAACAAGTTTGAAATGTAGCTTGAGATACATCTGGAAATAAAAATCAACCTCGGCCTTCAACTGCATCAGTGGAAATCAAAAACTCCCCTGACTTCAGAAGCATTTGACTTTATTTACACTGCTGTAAATTAAAACATGGCTTAATTGTCTTGTAAAGAATCCCTTGCTGAAACCACACCACCGACAAATTATGAGCACTAACATCACTGCGTGCAATGATTTTGGACTCTACATCACACAACTGGATGACTGTTTAAATTTTGCATTTTGCTTAGCCTTCACACCAAGATAAACCTTTCTAGTTCCATTTTTGGCCTTCCAGAACACTGCTTTTAAGTTTCCACTACTGCAAAGGATATTTGACTCTGAGATATGCACCTTACACTTAAGTTTTAAGTGGTCAGGACATTCTCTCTACTATCTCTACTATTACCAGCTTTTTCACTTCTGTTCTTAACTCTTCCTACTAAGGAAGCAAAGCCCCAGGTGAAATTGTCAGCCTAGACTCCTCCTGGCTCAGAAAGGAATGTTCATGGCTTAGGTGTTTCTTGCCCTTTCCCATCTCCCCCTTCACTGCTTTTTCATAAACTTTGCTAAACTCCATTAGCTCCCTTAAGTCACTTTCAGCCCCAGTTTGTGTCAATCACTATGCTGTTCTGCCAGAACATGGGTAAGATGTTAAGGAGTACATGTCGTTTCAAGGAAATATCTAATCTTCTATTTTTGCAAGTTCATACTGCTGTGCTGCCCATAGTAGGAATGGGATAACAAGATATTACTTAGTACTGAAATCCTCTTTTTTCTGGGAAGAATTAGAAAACATATGAACTGTCCTATAATATTCAGTGGTTTGCTGAGCATGACTATGGTCCAGCCGCATGCCATAGTGTATATATAGCCTTACAAGTTTATAACATACTGAGGTTTCTGCTTAATTTAAATCTGCTACTGAATTCTAATATCTAGTTCTCTCGTTTCCCCATCTCCACACATCCCCCACTGGCACTCGGTGCCAAAGGCTCAGAAATAACCAAAGGGCCACAGGAGGCCCCAGGCATGTTTGAAACCAACACAGAGGATCACACTGTCACGTGCCCGCACACCCGCAAAGTATGTGCTTCAAAGAGCAAAGCTCTATCCCAAAGTTACCCACCAGCTTCTTTTTGTTCCCGGCAAATTAAAATGCTTGGATTCTTTTCTATTCCATGTTCTGATGCCAAAGATGGGATCGTGCTCACAAGCTTCTGATGGAATCCTCTAAGATTTTATTTTTTATCGCTATAAACTCAATTTTTAAAGAGAAGCTGAAGCTCCCCTTATCGAGAAGTATGGGAAAGAGAACGTCAAGAATTAACAACAGTAGGTATTCTACTCCCACACAGGGTTAATTTCTTTTCTGGATAGCATGCAGATTTCTGTCCCACCCATCAGATGAGCTGCTATACTTCTATTAGCATTCTGGCACCTCCTTCTGTACAAACGTAGCCCTTTTTCTATAAGGCATGTTATATAAAAGACTTAGTCCAGCAAGCACAGAAATAAGGGGGTTTTTTCTTGCTTCCAGATTTAAACTCATCACTCCTTGCATCAGACAGCATTTTCTTCCCCCTAAATACTATATCACACAACTAGCTGGATGTAAAAAGACATTCAGTAGGTGTATGAGTTCAGGCAAAACCAGGACCAGCCTTCCTCTATTCTACAAGGCCTGACCAATGGGCCAACAACCCATGCCAAAATTAGGACATGTTCCACCTTCCTTCCTATCAACTGCACCTCTGGGTGCTCTGGGAAAATAACTGCAGGTTTTATAAAGACAAATGCTATGTTGATGTAAGAGTTATTTTGTCATAAACTAATTACATTTGGTATCTAACAATGTGGACCAGGGGCTGCCTACCTACTACAGGATATGCAATGCTACAGCAACATTGCTGCAAATGCAAATATAGATACACATCTTGCCAAACAGCACACAGGATGGTTTTAATAGTCCTAACTACAGTTCAATTAACAGCAGCTTGCATCCATACCCAGTTCCTGGATATATGGCCAGATAAAATCTAGACAAAACGCTAAGCACTCAAAGGAAACAAAGTGCGCACTGTCTATTAACTGGAGTCAGCACTGCCATCATGTAATCCTTGGTGAAAACAGGAATTCTTATTTCTTCTTTAATTTATTGCGTTCTGTTAAAAGTCAGTCCATTTAAACAGCATTGCACAATTTCCAGACAACTGAATCTGTGAAAAAAGCCTTATGGCTTTGTGTCAGGTCTTTCCACATTATTATGGTGCAAAGGCTACATAAATTTATCTCCTTCTAATTCTGGATTTTTTAAAATATCAAGACACTAGGGTTTTTTTCCATCTGCAGTTAAGATTTCTCCATCTCCCTCAAATTTACATGCAAAACCAGAGTTTATGACAAGAAACACAGATAAAGACAAGGATGCAGGAGAAGCCTTGAAGATGTTTGACGGCAATTTTGTTCTGTAACAGCCCCTCTTTTCACAAAATCCATGCTGTAACCATGCGGCACCACAGTGCCACATCAGTACTAAAGCTGTGCCTACAGTTCAATCTCAACCTCACTTCAACAAGAACGGGAAAGAGAACAGTGGGATGGGGTACTACAACACTACCAAAAAATCACACTGCTGTCTCTCACAGAGACGTAACATTGCTATTACAAACACTGTAAAAATACCTGCTCCCTTCACTGTCTCCCTTCTTTTTTGCTTTCTCCCTCCCCGCTTTCCTGTAAAGACACACTCAAAATTGCAAAGCAGAAAAGTCCCCGCAAAATGGAATTTTGCTAGATAGCTACAGAAAGGTAGGGGGGGAAAAGATCTCATGTTTTTATGGTAAATAAAAATATTCCTTAACTTTGTTATTGAAATCACTTGGGATTATTAGGCCTAAATGTTTTAACTAGTGCAATCCACATTTCACCAAACATGCTGCAGTTTTCATCACATGTCACTCAAACCAGACCATGGAAGCTGTCTAGCTGAGTATCACATTTCTGTCCTGCTTGCCTTTATGAAGTGCCATACTACCCTTTTGGGCCCCCTTCTAGAAAAAAAAAAATCATAAATGCATACATACGTTGGGATTTAGACAATTTGGCATCCATCTTTTAGTATCTGGGAATAACAATCAGCTTAACAGAAGCAGCTTTGTAGAGTAAACTTCATAATAAAAGTACTTCTGGATAGATAAAATAACATCTCTGTTATACAATACCAAACTAATCCTTGTGATAAATGTATTAATTAAACCCTCAAAAGGTCAGTAGAATATTAATGCATTCCTTTATGGACAATCTATTTGTCCTAAGTATTGTAGTAGGGTTTAACCTAATCTGGTTAAATAGACATTCGGTAAAATTCAAACAGTATCGACACCAACACCGACACAGTTTAGTACAAAACGCTAAATTCATTATAAACCATTTTAAATTTTCAATGACAGAATAAAATTCCATGGAGAGCAGTTACGAAAGACAAACCTTAATAATTGCTTGTTTCTACTAAATTCTGCCATAGGGGTAATACTCAATTCTGAAAGTAATATGTCACTTTGTACTGGTAAATAGCCAGTTGTTTACAAAGAATACCTACTGGTTATGCTTTAGGGGCAGGAAGAGGGGTTTGTTCAAGATTCCTCCAGAAGTCCCCAGGAGGGAATTGCAGCACTATAGCATCCCCTTGGATTATGCGGCACTAACAGGGCCACAGCAGGACCTACATTTCTTTTACATCAGGGAAATGCCTATCTCCAGTACACTGTCCTATACATTGATCATGCTTCCACACTAAAATCCAAATTTGCAGTCCTTCACCGGTGTGCTCTAGCCTAGACTGGGGCATCTCTTACCTAGCTGATAAGTACCATTTTACATACAGCAAGTCACCCTTCCCTGAGATAAAGCACGCTTTTGAAATCAACAAGTCTTTCCTCTGCGAACGAAGTTCTGTGTTTGATCCGAGAGGCAGATCCCACTACTTCTGTGAATGCATATAAAACGTATTCCCTTTGTGACAGATTTATCCCATTCTGCATAGGGTTTTATTTTATGGGTGGGGCTGGGTTTTGTTGATTTGGATTCTTCGTTTCATGGCAACTAGTTGTAAAACACCTTAAGATGCATTGCTAGAATGACTGCTCAACAAAGAGCACTTTGTATCTTCTTGTAAAATATTCAGACACTCAACCCAAACAAATGGTGTCTGTAATAAAAATACTGCCATGTATCTTCATTTGTACTAGAACAAATCAGTTTTATTTGTTCATTCTGCGTTTTAGTGTCATAGGTCTCTTAGAAAACATAATTTATAATTCCTTACGCAATTAGATATAAAATTAAGTCATCTTACTCTGCAGAAGAATTTATAATAAAGAGACCAGGTTCAACCAGTTCCACTGAAAATATTTTGATAGCATCAAAAAAAAAAAAAAAGACAGCATAAAAATCTTTAGTGTTTTAACAAATTAACACATGCCTTTTGGGTAAAGTACTGTACATGCTGTTAATCTTTTAATTAGGTTCTCAATTTCACATACACATTTATGGTAGGGGGGATTTTTAGTGATCAGAAAATGCAAATGCATGGTGTTGCTATGCTCTTTTTGCAGAGATATCAGAGAAAAAAAATAGTATGTGTAGCCCTCTATTTAAAAGCAGCACAATAAAATGTTAATAAACCTTTGTGAATATTTCCAATGAAATACCATTCTTCATACTTCTAAGCAAACAAATACAGTTTTTAAATTGAGGGGAGAGAAAAAAGAGTTGTTCTCCATGCTCAAGCCACAGAAAAAGAAACTTTTATGTTCGTAATGCATGTAGTTTTTAGACCCATCATCAACATTTAAAAATGTGTAATTGATGCTATCTATATAAATGGATACATAAACAGTGACGTGTGAAACACATTCTACGGTAGCATTTCACAAAATGCCAATTTTCTCGTGCTGACTGCCGCACAATTCTGCCTAAACATCTCCTTCCAGGATCTTGAAAAGATTTAGTATTATCTATAGCTCATTATTTGATACATTCTTTTCCCTGAGCATTTGGTCCATCCTCAGTTTCAACACAAGATAAACACTTTTCCCCCCACAGACTATTTCACAGATTCTATAGCTGGTGCTGAAAAAAAAACCTACTCAGAAAGGCAGACAAATTGCCATCAGTTAACAATCCCTATGCCAAGGGACATTTTTAGCATGGAGTTGTCACTGTGAAAGTAGGAACTATCTACTAGCTATCCCACATAATGATTTTTGTTAGAAAAAGGAAGAAGGCCAAAATGTGGCTAAGCAGCAAATATATTATAAAAACAAAGTATGAAAGCAATTTAGCTAAGAATCCTGACTGGCACACGCGTTCTCCTCCTAGCCTGCTTGTTTGAATTTAACTCTTTATTGGGAACCGTGGAAACAGCCAGGTGAAGTCAAAGATGCTGCACGTACAAAACCAGGGAGCGAAACAGAATAGAATGCAGATCCCAGATCACTAGTTTTGTTGTTTAATAGATAGCTACTTCATCCTGGAAGAATTATTTTTCTGTTGGAATAAAGTTGAAAGTAAAATCGCCCATAAACACCCCAACCTCATCTAACTTGATGCAATGCCTTTTATTAATCACACCTGTGATTAAAATGAACATATATTTTTTTAAGTTGTCTGCATAAACCAAAGGTATTCACTGGCGAAAAGGAAGAGTACGAGCAATTCTTCATAAGACCTGCACCAGTATGTAGAGGAAGAGACACACACGCTCAATAATGAAGTAGTTCAGTGGATAGGAGGACGTACACACCTGCTTCTCTCAGTCACAGCTTGAACTTGAACCTTCACCAGCACTCTCTGAGCGAGTTCCCACTAAGCTGGATAGTAGGCAAAAGGAGGTCAACAGCATCGTTTTTTGCTCATCTTTTTCCATTCTGTCAATGTAGCCATTTAATCTGCTGCAGACCCCAATGACATACAAGGCAGATTGCCCTTGTAAAATTCAACTGGTACAAAAAGATGCTGTCAATCAGCAACAGTATTTGACGTTCCTTTATATTCCAATAAGGGCCAGGAGGATTAAAGCCAGGTCCCTTCTACAGTGCTCACAGTCAGTGGTGAGAAACACTCCAAACTGACCCTCTGCCAGAAGGATCTTTCCTATAGAAACACAGAATAGGGGGCAGTGTATTTGCACTCTCTATTTTTAAACATTTTCTGTTTATCCCTTTATGTTTTCTCCCCTTACTTCGTTCAGTTCTCAGTTTCAAACCAAACTGGTTCTCGTGCTTAGCTTGTCAATGTGGTTGAAGGGACTGAGAAGTACTGTCTTACACCATAAGCTTGCAAGGGACCCCAAAGCTAGCACCATTGCTCTCCACATGTTCAGACCAATTCCCCTTCACATGTGCAGTGAGATCCAGACTGGGGCAGTGATGACATAAGAGTTCAGGCAGACCTGCCAGCAGAAAGAGCTCTGCTTTCTCCCCAGCAGCATACCCATTATAAATGCTGCATAGGGGAAACTATGCCCAAGGCGAACCAGAGACCCTAAAAGTTGGGATGTGCTTCCCAATAAGCAGAAAACAATCCGGTGGACGCACCCTGCCTCTGCTATTTAAAGAAAGAAGCATTTGGAGGTGGGCTCAGCTCTGTGCCCCTGTGGGGAAGACAGATAGGGCAAGGCAATCTGTAGCTGGGATGAAAAGCATTCCCTCGTGCCACAGGGTTAAAACACTGCTTCCCTTATCTAGAGCAAGACTGAGGGGAAAAAGAAATCTCAGCAGACAAAAATGTCTAAAAAAGAAAAGGGGGGGAAAAAAAAAACTCAAAAGAGGCAAAAAGAGCTACCTTATGTTAACTACCACCAGGCTTTGCTCTCCTCATACTACTGAATGTTCAAATACTTAGCTTGTTAGCTAACAGGCTGCTAACTGCATCTCATTTTCCTTCTCTGGACAGGGGAAGACCTAGTCTAACCTAATTTATTTCCATTTTTAAATACAGCACTGTTTCATTATCAGAATTTATTTTAAATTAAAATTAATAAAGACCATTTCCCAATTTTCCTCAGAAATACCAGTGGTTCATGGGCTTGTGGGCTTAGCTGAGAGGTTGGGAAGGGGGCCAAGAAAAATCAGAATTTATTATATGCTGGTCTAAGTTTTTAATTGAGTGCACACAGGCCTTTTGGAGTGAACTTGATTTTTATTTTACCCTAAACTACTATAAGAGTTGCTATGACACAGAAAAGCCTGTGGCTCAATTTCCCCAGCATTTTTTCATTGGTTTATGAAACTGGCAGAATACTTGAAAATCTTTCCTTGAAGAGTATGAGGCTTGAAGAAACTTCTGTCCTGCAGCATTATCTTTTTGCATACAGCCTGCAACGCAAGGTGAATGGGAAGCACTAAAGAATACAGTCCTCATCAAACAGAAACAGCGATTTGCTGTTGCAGCCTTAGCAGTATTTCTCGGAAACAACGGGGGAAAGATAAGTAGAAAAGGTTTAATGATTTCTACCCATAGCACAGCCTGAGTTTGATCCATTATGACTGTGGAACAAATGCCACACATGCCACTACAACAAGAACTCTAGAGCCATCGGAGCCATCACCAAAGCATGATGCGTTTCAAAGCACTTGGCCTCAAACTCCCACCACAGGTATGTGGAGTCTCACAGACGCACAGGGAAAGGGTGTTTCAGTGGGACAGCCAAAGCCTGCTCTGCTCCCTCCTTTCACCCCTGCCTCCTCTCCTGCTTGCCAGTGGTGCTGTGCTCAATCACAAACCGCAAATGAGATGGAAAGCGGCTGTCAGAAGTGCTGAGCTGTTCAGGCCTACCTTTAGTTACCCTCCTTTAAGCTGTTCAAACACTAATAAATTACCCATTTACTTATACAACCCAGATGTTTGCCATCTAGAAAAATAGATTATTATTTGTAGAAGGTTTTGTTCCATCACAAGAATCCTGTAAATAATATATTGGGATCAGAAAGCCAATACCACATGGCAGATTTTACACACAGCAGCATGGCGGGGTGGCAGGGAAGGAGAGGAAAGAAAGACACTTCCTGACCACTGGTTAGAAGTTAAGAACTTTCACAGTGACCTTATCAAAGAATCAAGTTCGTGCTGTTGGGATAATGAGGTTACTTAAAATAACACTACAAATGGAGAATGAGGGTGACAAGTAATCTAAAAGGTTGGTTTACTAATTGGATTTTGATCTTTTGTTTCCATATATATATTATGCTGTCATATAAATTTACATTTTTATGTGTGTATATGTATAAAATATGTGTACATTTATATTCCAGATTAAGCTACATTATATGTGTTTATATATAAAACAAAGTAAAACCTAAAATACATTCCATTTTATGTATATATATTACATCCTGATGTTTCTTTGTATGCCACGTTTTCCACAAAAAAAAAAAAAAAAGGAAAAAAACCCACTACTCTTAGTAAATCCTACAAATGTAAGCAGCCTCAATCTCTACCTCTCCTTTTATTTTTTACGTAAGATTTCTCAAGAGTTCCAAACAATGCTTAAAGAGAACTCTGGGGCTTCAACTGAAATGGGATGAGATGCTGACCCTTTAACAACAGTGTCTTTCAAACCCTGTGTCCATTATGCACTGAAATGCCTATCAAAAAGAAGAAAAAGGAAAAAAAAAAACAAAACCAAAAACCAAGAACAAAAACAGAGGAAGAGGTTTTCAATATTCTCATTAAATTCTGAGTTTCTCTCATGGTTCCTGTAATTGAGTTTCACTTACAGTTGTCATGAAGTTTTGTAGAGTAGACAAAACAGTGATTTGATGGTAAATGTCTGTATATAGAGAGGGAAATAAGTATTTGAGAAGTACTCAGCCCACTTTCTTCAAATATCAGGGAGAAAGACAAAGAATACAACTCACGCAATGTACAGTTCAAGAAGGAGCAGCTTTTACAAGGAAAACTTTGATCTGGGTGGCTGAGTATCACTGCAAGAAATCCAGTCTTCTTATCAATCCCAGACAAGTTGTCACGAAATTGCAATATGTCCATTTGAGTCATACCCCTCACACATATTACTGCTAAATGGGTCTTCTACCAGAGACCCAAAACTGCAGGCAAGAAAAAACAGCTTACCCTTAAAAAGTGTCCCCAGTAGAAGCAACACGGGCAAAGGGGATTACTAAAAGTAAAGGAGCTGTTAATTATAGATGGGATAAGACCAAACTGCTGAAAATTGATCCAAAGAGGGCTGGGTTGCTTGCTTTCATTTGTTTTAAGACACACTGGTTTAGCATGGTGATCATACTCTGTAGCAAAAGAGTTTGAGCTGAGAGAAACTGAGCAACTCTACACAGACTGACAACTCTGTTCGGTGAGACCACTATGCTATCTCTGTATAAACAAAGAGGAAAAAAGTAGCAGCAAACAGCAACAGAGCCAGGAAATGACCCAACATTCAGTTTGCTGATCACTGCATTGCCTTGTTATTTAAGTCACTGTATCATGAGTATCTCCCCTATTCATTAAGGCCAGTATAATACTGACTAGAAGGTCTTCGATCACATGAACAGGGAGCCACGTCCATGACATGCAGATGACACTGGGCACTTGGCTGAGGAGCCAGAAGATCCCAGATTATAGCACTCTTGTAATTTATTGCACATTATTCACAGGAGAAGCCTGAAAGCAGCTTTCCTCTCATTTTTCCCATACTGCTACCTTGCACTTGTGTTAAAAATAGTGTATCTGGTCTTCCCAGCTGCAGCAACCCTAGCTGCATACATCAAGCACAATTTAGCAGAGTTTCACCACACGTTTACTGTACTTTTCTAGATACAGAAATATAAAACCAGCTTGCGCATGTTTAATACAGCCCCCAGCTGGTACGTTCTGCCTTTACCTGACATTCAGTTGGAAGCTATTGTGGTCCTGGAGGCAGCACAGATGGGAATATTTCACAGGATCTTTCCATACTAATCATCCACTTAGGTTCTTCCAATTGCCCCACAGCCCTACCCTCCTGGACCAGCTTAGGTAAATCCACTCCCCCATCGGTATTTACACCCTTCAAATATCTGTACACACAGTTATAATCCTGTAAGTGGCAAGATGGTCACACCGGTCTCACAGGGGCTAGCCAGAGTGAAGGAGCCCAGCATTCAGGCTGCCACATTCTCACACACAGCAGCCTGAGGTTTGGACTGATTTGCTAAATGTCACCATACCAAACAAAAATGCCTTTGCTTTGAAATACTACTTAAATGCAGGCCACAAGTGCAAGAGGCCTCCAATTAACATCAGAGAGCAGGGCTGAGCTCAGCTATTTAGACACCCTTGAGGGAAATGAACACACTTGCAGTCTGGGTTCCTTCCTGCCCCAGCCACATGCACTCTGGACCCAGAGGAGAGCCCTTACATGTCTGTATCTTGGTTTCCTTGCCATACAGGCAAGAGAGCCACCTTCCGCTCTTGCTGCGGCTCACTCCAAGGGCAGCTCCACTAGTGCTCCAGAGCACAGCGCTCTACAGACGCACCAAAGCCTGTCTTACAACTTCCCATGGCTGCAAGCAACATCAGAGCCTCACAGGCGAGGGTGTCATGTCATTAAGACAGAGGTACCCCATCAGCTTTGACTGGCAGCAACAAAACTCTCCTCTTCCTCACTGTAGTCATGCAAGGCCGATGGCCAATGCTGTGTTACCTCAGCTCACTCAATCCTGATCACCACAGAGCATCACTCTCCTCCATGCCCAGCTATTGCAACTCCACATGGCAATGCAACATACTTAAACCTCTTCTGTTTCCTATGCTTGTCTTACACCTTCCCCGCTGACCACTGCCAGCCTCTCACTGCAGCCCTCCGCTCTGACCAGTCACTCCCAGCTCTTTGCAGCCACACAGCTTCCCACTTTTCAGTCAGGACACAGCACTAGAAGAAACCCGACAGCATGATGCGAGGCCTCCAAGGCACTAATGCAAGGCACTGCCTCTTGCGATGGCTCGGCTCCTGGCAATACGTTGCTCAAGAACTAGGGCTTGGCAATCTCTACAGTGACAGGGATAGGAAAGATCTACTGCTTCTTTTGCTCTGTTTTAACTTCTCTCCACTATTTTTCTCACCCCTCCTTCTGCTCCACTTGGCATCTCAGCACCATTTCACTCTTGCGTATACCCTTTTTCTTGTGGTGGCCACACACAGCAACTATCCAAGCAACTACTTGGACTGCCCAGAGACAGCAGTCAAGGCAGGCACTCTTTAACTCCAGTGCTCTGCCAACACACCTGGCAGAAGCACCTGGGAGGAGAAGGCAAACTCTGTTTCAATGGCCTACTCAGCTTTGCAAGCTTTTGCAGACAATGTACACCAGTTCTGCATATACACTCACAAAACCTGATAAGGAACTGGTCAAAAGAAAACAAACATACATCCATCCATCCACAAGAAATCACACTATTTTCTTTTTTATATAGATTTTAAGAAAGTAGAACTTGCTAAAACCAAACTAGCACTACTCTTCCTCCACCCCACACTGAGGAGGGAATCAGCTTTCACAGCAGGTCCCAAACCCGAAGGACTGCACACAGGGTACTCCAAATTGCAGCTACTTTGATACTGCTCTGGTCTCAGCACTCAGCACTACCTACTGTATGTAGCCCCTACTAGTCCCCTTCTCTTGCATAGTCCAGTTAGAATACCCCACCCACAAAAAAGAAATAAAAAAATAAACCAAAACTGCATCAGGGCATGTAAATTTTATTAAACCACACTTAGAACAGGTGCCCCTTTAAAGCATGACTTTCTTCCTCTCCGGAAGGCACATGTAGCAGGTTCCCTAGTGTCAGGTGTAGACTCAAGTGATGAAAGAAAAATACATAAATGTTTATTAAACCTTTGTTGCCATTCACACCACCAACTTTCACACCCCAGTGCCAAGCTGTTAACGAATTCCCATGCTGTTCCAGAAGACTTTTCACAGCTCCTGTCAGAAAAGGGAAGTTTCACGGGGGCAGCACTCGCTGGAAAAGTCTCTGCTCTTGCCACCATCAACAAAAAATGTTCACAACCAGCTGTTTGTGGAATAAATGTGTCCTGCCCAAATTGTGTGGGAATAAAGAGCTTCTTCCAGTGAGGCATGGGTCCACCTTCATGTATACCTCCTGGTACATTCTTGTCTCAAGATTGTTTATGCTAAGATTTCTCTCAATTTACCTAATGAACAGGACTAAAAATTAGCCATGATAAGCTAAGTGGCCATCAGTTGGTCTGTGAGGCTTCAGGCCAGGTGGCAGCTGTGTGTGCAGCCTGCAGCTCATATGCTCACACAACAGCATCACCTCCTTGGAGAGCTCTGCAGCTCTGCTGCTGCCCAGCAAGCAGCCCCGCAGCACTGCCCCCTGGGGCGCACAGATCCCTCAGGGAGGTAACACAGCACCCACCCCTCTGTGCCACATCTCCTTTCTGGCACCCAGGCTCTGCTGTATTGCTGTACCGCTGGCAAGTGTGAGGCAGGGCCCCGCAGCAAGGCGCACGCCGCCTGCTCGAGCCTCAGCAGGGCTGTAGAAGTGCCATCGTGAACCGCAGCGAAGGCGGTGTGAAATCGCACAGCAATTCTCCCTGCTGCCAGAACTCCTCTTTCCCCCCACAACTAGCTCTTTTATCTGCCACTGGAGACCTTGTTCTAAAAGGAACAGGCAAAGGCAAGATGTTTCCCACAAGATGAACATTGCTACTCCTCTCAGTCATCCAAAACAAGAGGGGGGCGAAATGAAACACTTTCTCAACTCAAAAGGTGACAATTATTACATGCTACATTACAGCTTAGACAGCCTTTACAATACAAAAGCTTTGACAAGCTCGCATTTACTTTGTCCCTGGAGCACATGGGGACACCTACTCATGTCAGTGTTTTGCACACCATGTTGCGCAAAGGTTTATCATTTTGAAAAATGCACCTGAGGATCTTCAACTTCTCATGCAGATCCTGTAATTCAGCTGATCATAAAGCATGAAGAAGAACTAAGTGACTGTTTATCAATGTACATTGCTAAATGAAATTAATCCCAAGCACTAGAACAGAATCAGGCTGTTCCTACAGCCAGAATGAATAAAGCAAATAGCTTTATATCTTCCTTTTCTAAGATCAGAAAATTGTGTTCCTAAATAAATCCTTATAGCAACAATTTAGCAGCATGCTTCTGTCAACCCCAGCTGACATAGTATAGCCCAATATTATATAAGTTTTCTCATTTATCTAAACAATCTGAGAGATCCGTTAGCTCACTCTCTCTGCCTGTACCTCATCTCTCAGCTTGCAGACAGTTAGCACAGAAGCCAGATAGTACTTCAGCTTCACGTCTTAAAATCAGTATGACCCGCAGTACTTGTCCAGGATGTAAAAAAGACTCTGAAGAACTGATTCTTCATTGCGAAGGTAAATAAAACTGACCAAGTAAGAGATTTGCCAACTTTAAGGTATTTTCTGTTGTTTCTAACTATTATACCATCTGATGTTTTCTACTGGAAGGTAATTGCTGCCTTCAAGACAAAAACGCTGAAGTCTTTTCTTTTAGACTAATTACAACAATTAGATATTCAACTTTTATTTCCTAGATGAGTTATTTGAGTGACACATCAAGTGGCAGATCTGAACCTGCTCACTGTCAAAGCCTGTAGTTCAAAACCGCAGTGGCCATTTCCTCCCTGCATGGTCACTAATTTCCTTCGTGAGTCAATCTGTCTCTCCTCCTTGCTATTCTCACAACAGAGAGATGCTGAAAAAGCAAGGTTCCCCCAAGTGAGATGCTCAGCCAGTGTGGATCACTGCACTGAATGGCATACCTCCTTGGAGCAGGTTTCTTGCAAAGCCTGTTCCCCTTTGTAAGTGCCAAGAACCAAATCTTAGCCACCTAATGCAGCATGTTCCACGTGTTAGTTCGCAACACATTGAGCAACTGTGTTAACTGAGATGGATAGCGCTGTCAAACAGGAGGCTGTCTCACCAGGATGGAAACAGTGGGATATGCTGACCTTCTACATTCAGGAAAAAAGTGTCCCTAAAATGACATGAAACATTTCATATTAAAAAAAAAAAAAAAACAAAAAAACCAAAAACTACCTTCTTGCAGAGCTTTTACTACCCTGTTGTGTAAATAAACATGTGTGTGAGCTCTGCCTATGTAAAGAACCTGAGCCTCTCAGAGCAGAGGTTGACAAAGGAAATGAATCATTATCAACCTGCTTGGAAAGAAGTTCGTACAAGGAGCCTCTGCTATTAACCACTGCCTGGAACTCCTGGATTCAACACCACTGCCGCTCCCTCTATTCCCACGTTTAAATGGCTAGCTATACAAACTAACTAAAACCAATAGATAAAATCCAAACCCCCAGGCAAAGCTTCTATTACACTATTCTAAATGCACACAGGTTTTACTGGTGACATGGAGATGAAACTGAAACTTACAGGCTTCTCACCCAAAAGCATAAGCACTGAAATAATCTGTTTAGTATAAAAGCCTCTTGAAATGCAAAGTTCATTCTGGAAAGATTTTTCCTAACCCACTACCTCCTGCCTATCTCCTTCAAGATTAGAATTTTAGGTTTGTTTTTTTCAAGCTGATATTTTGGGTTGAGAGAGGAAAGGTTTGTTTATTTTAAGATTTCACTGCTACTGGAGATTCATCTCTAAGTGGAAAAGAATATAGAGCTTCACAAAGGGCTTTGCAGCAATATAAGTGAAAACAGAGAAATCCACCTGCATGTTTACCCCTACAACTACTGACCCTAAAGAGAGCATGTATATATATATAACCATTATATACTATCTATAATTTTAAAAATTAAAGACTACAATACGTTGTTCAAAATGGCCCTGATACAAAGAGAAACACTAGATACCATCTAGCTGTACACCTAGAGATTCTATCCAGTTGTTCTGTGCTGACTTCCGTGCAGCAGTAACCTGCCTCGTACAAGTATGTCATGAGTATCACCATATTTCTCACTTCAGCAAGATCCAGCTAATGCTTTCTAGGCAGACTAACAAGGTAGGGCTTGTTGTACACCTAGTTTAAGATTAAGCAATCAACACAACTGATAAAACCACTTCCAAGATCTGCCACCAATTTTCTTGCCTACTCCTTACATTGAATAACCTCAGATGCTGCGTTCTGCCAGTGCAGAGAAGGGGGAAAAGAACTTTACTGAATACCTTGTGCCTGAGCTGCAGAACTGTGGGAATACCCCAGAGCCAGGAGCGCTGTCTCCACCAGCTGGCTAAAGAGCACATCTTTGCGAACCAGAACGAACTCAGCATGTTCTTCTCGATTATCGTATTCAAGAGAGGCGTCCGACTGTTCCACCACGCAAAAGACTGGAATCATCAAACCTAGATGGGGGGAAAGAAAAAGCAAGCAGAACATCAGTAAGAGAGGAACAACAAGTGTGTCATACATCTCTGGTTAAAGCTGTAAATTAAAACACCTCCTAGAAGGCTCATCTTAAGTGGAAATCTGCCTTTCTTCCCTGTGGGATAGCTTTTGTTTTCTTTCCAAGGGAAATACTGAAGTCTCATCACTTGACTCATTTAAAAACCACACTAAAAGCTCCAGAGAATACAATTCAGGAACAGAATCACAGTCAGCATGAGGACAAACAAGATTTCCTAATAAGACCTTTTCAACATTGCGGAAGTTTTCTGCAGTTCCTTGAATGTCCCTGTTCTTTCAGGTCAGAGCTCCACATTCACCATAATGAAAACCTGACACACAAATGCCACTTCTGCTTCTCTCCCCACAGTCAATGTATGGAGGAATCAGCAGAGGCTACTCCCATATGCAGTTCTTGGCTCAGATAGGCTTATTTGCACACTTTCAGACCATGGCCAGTTTTTAGACTGTGCAAGGAAATATCTTTGCATTGATTTCACTGAAAATGATTATCTAGTGCTGGCAGCTGATCGTCATGCAGACCCAGAGAGACAAGCGGCTGTTCTCCCACTGCATGCATGAAGAGAGTGAAAACAGCTCTCTTCGAAAGAGGATCAAGGATGAGGAGGAACCACAGACGTGGAAAACTCAGGGGGTGGTCTGGATTCAATTTTGTTCTGTTTCATTGTAAATTTACTTTTGTGGTTACAGGATCAAGTCATCTATGGCAGTGAGTTGTGGGGCATGAACTTAAAGGGATGCAATACTACAGACAGTAGAGAAACAAGCCAATTTACAGGAACAGCCCTACAGTATTTGAAGTGCATGCACAGAGGGAAGATGAAGCAGACAGAAAGCCTACAGAACTACATGGCTATTTCCACCGCCTGCTACGGGCCAGGCTGTAGTCAGCAGGTAGCAAAGGAAAAACCATTACCTCCAGTCACAGAAATCTATTTATTTGTTATATACAATTTGTTAGCCCCCAGATAAACTGGGCAATATTGGGGCAAAGACAAATCTCAGCCTAAAGCAGTTCTCCAAATGTGCTAAGGCTCGTAATACTGCCAGAAAGTTCATCTTTAACCTCTGTTCTTCAGTATTAAATATAACCATTTCCAGTAGATAACAACTATGAGTAACTGAGCATATTTATGAAAAGCCAGACACTAATCACTGCATTCCTGGACCACGCACTTCTTTAAGGTGAAAAAGAAAAGAAAGCCACACTGCAGTTCTCCTTCCATACTGTTAAATATCTTTGAGATCTTCTGTCAGTACCTTCAGTATCTATAGTTATACATCCCTTCAGAGGAGTCACCCCAAAATAGATAGAGTCACACCACTAACAAATTCTGAGGGACATAAATCCTCTTTGTCTTGAATTTGCAGAGACTAGATTTACTTTAAAATATACTTTGGATACACAATTCTCACTTAGTGACCTTTCAGGCATGAAGCAGCTCCCAATCTGACACTCTAACTGCAAACCAGCAGCAGAAGCTACAAGCAACGATATCCAGTTGATGTGTTTCAGTTCTTTGCTTTAAAACACATCCTGAAGTAATGTGTAAGTAGGTTATGGCATCACATAGATGCTTCTCCCTCATCACTGCTTGATTCTGGGTTAAACATGCATTTTGCAAGTTCAAGCAGCCAAATTTTAACACACGGTGTTAAAAAAAAAAAAATATCTTAGTGAAAAAAACTCTCTCGGTGCTTTCCTGAAAAGACAGCGCGAGGCTGAGCCTGTTCCTCAGGAATCAGTGACAAAATGTCTATTCCTAGCAAAGGTTAAAAAATAAATTCTCTTTGTTCGTAAATCATTTAACTAGTTTAAACGAAATTTAACTTCCATAAGCAACACATTTCCCCTCCTGTTGAACTTAAGCCCATCATAGCACTTCTGATGGGGCTATTTATGTCCTAACAAAAAAGTCAGATACCTGGCCAACTGCTGAGGCTGTGATATCAGTTGTGTAAACTACAACTTGGCAAGACAGAAAAGTAGGTGAATACAAACAGATGAGAGGGATTCCACAGCAATTTTTATCCTCCTGCTGGATGCTTTCCTTGTCACACAACAGTCTTTCCACCTTTTCAGCACATAAGTTGCACCTATTCTCCACATTTGTTATTTACTGTCCCAGTATAAACAGAATCCCAAATGCTAGAACTGATGCCGTACACGACATCACTTCATGGATGGCATGAAGGACTCCCAGGACTCTTGCCCATGATGATTTTCCTGCCCCTTCCTGCTGCTCGTGCTTGCAGGGACCCTGCTACATAAAGAGCTTTTGCAAAAACACCTCTGAACTCAATGACCCAGAGTAACTGATGATAAGCTGCTATTACTACTTTAAAAACAGAGAGCAAAGGGCAGGTTACCACATCTGCCATTGCTAACCCAATCTCATGCCTCTCTCTATAGCACCTGGAATCTTAGTACCAATGCTACTTTAATAAAAACCAACAGTAATCTAACTTATTTCCAAGTAAATCTCACTCCAAAGAAGTTCCATCTGCTTTGCCCTTTATTTTGAATTGGAGAGTTAAATTATAGTATCTCCAGTGGATTTATTGCCTCAAACTTGCCTGTTTCCTGATATTATCTGAAAATAAATTAACATACTTCCAGTACATTGGAATCTGAAGTAAAAAGCATCTGCAGCCAAAAGCCGTCATACTCCTTACACACTGAAATAAACCATGTCTTACTCCTAGATGCATATATTACACCTCCAGCTCACTACAGGGTCCTTACAGAAGAGCAATGCAAGTTAGTCATTGCTCATTGCCATTCCAGTTGAAGGACTCAGAGCAATATTCAGAGAGAGGAGACCAAGCATCCCTAATGAAGTCTCGCATGCAGTGCTACAGCAATGCAAGGCAGCCTTACTCATAAACCCTGAATCTTCTCAGCTCTTCCCCTAATGCCCGATCAGCCAGAGCTACTGTCATCCGCTCTCTCCCATGCATAGGCACAATAAAGGCTCAGGTCCCTTCTGCACTGAGCTTCCGTGCATTTGCTCTCTCAGCTTTAGTGAGATGCTGCAGTGAATGATGCTCATGGTAGATGACATACGGCACTGATTTTCACACACGGAGGAAACAAGGGGTAATCTGAGGGCTAAAACGGAAACAGTTTGTTTCCCTAAAGGATGAACACAATACTGGAATGCATACAAGACATTGACAGTGATCACAAATTATACAAAAGACTTTTTCTCCTTGATGTTAATTCACTTAACTGACTTACAAGCTGCTCTTTCGTGCTTCTCACAGAACTTTGACCCCATACAGCATGTGCATAAAATGTTAGGGGAATATAAACCAAGATCTACATTAAGGCTTTTACAAGGATATTCACACACACCAAGAATTCATTCTAATGCATGGAAGAGAACAGGAGAAAACTGTCCCCACTACTCCCCAGAAGAACGGAATGGTTAGCAACGACTGGTACTTCATGTAACACATATTACAAATCAGAGATGGAATTTAAGCTCTGCTGTTGCTTTCACGGAAAAACAGAGAAGACTTTCTAAACATAGTTGCATTTTTTGCTGAGACTCTTCTAAGGGGCAAAGAAATTAAGAAGAAATTAAATGTGTCTTAGAGACCTGTGTCCAAATGCACAGTTTTTCCTCCATGTCCATTTCAAGTTATAGTTTAATTTCGCCAAGGAGCAATCCATTTGTAAAAAATGAAGGAAAGAGAAACAGCCACTTCATTCAAGAAGTGAAAACTCTGGACACTCTGCTGCATAAGACATTACACTTCTACTTCCCCCCTCAAAAAACCAAAACAAAACAAAAAAGCCTTGAAGCCAGTTAAAAGTATTACTAAAATGCAGTCATGCAGCTCCCTGGAAAACATTTTCAGTTGTAAGATTTCTAAGTAAAAGCTGTAAATTTCCAGTGACCAACTAGAAGGACAAGAGAGAATAGATGTTAAGAAGTCCTGCACTGCTTCTTTTGTTCATTTGCAAATGATACTTTGTGCAGCCCACGCTTTAAAGCAAGTAATAAAGGCGATACTATCAACACTGAACTTCTATGCATTGTCTACTTCCACGTAAGCCATCACAGAGTTGGCACCTAAAGCAAAAAAGAAAAGGACACAGAAAGCAGGGGAGGATGTTAAAACTATTCCAGCCACCCACCTCTCCAGCCATTAAATAGGGAGCAACGCTTGCATGTCCTAGTAAGTATAAGATAAAGATCAACCAATAAGAAAAGGCACAATAAAATTTGTGTCTTTTTAGATTAAAATCTGTTTCCATCAGCACATGTTTTAAGCCCTGTCTAGGTGTTATTTAATTTAATCTAATTTGAACAATTTCCAAACATCAGCTTGATTAATTTCAACAGCATGCTGTTATGGAAAGATTTACTGTACAGGGGTTGTCTAGCAGGGAATTAATAAAGAAGCCAGTTCTTAGCCCTGAGTAACATGAGGTTTTCCCACATATCTAGTGGGAATACTTCACAGCACAAGCATGTTTTCTTCTGGGAGTGAAACCCACCAAAATTATTAAAAACTGAGATCAAATGGTGGTGTCAAACCCAAAGGAAATCATTCTACAGCGGAGAGATTTTTATCAAATGAAGAAAGTGGAAAATAAAGTTTTTGTTGTTGCTGTTGTGCTTTGGGTTTTTAGGTATTGTTGGTTGTTGTGGGGTTTTTTAAACAGAACACAGACACACACACACAGATCTCCCTCACAGACAAAGCACATTTCTATGGTTGGGAGTTCAGAAAGTGGTACATTTCTTTGGAAATTCATAAACTACTGAAAACCCTTCATTACTGTATGCAGAAAACGTTTTCCCCAGCAGAAATTGTAACGTGGGTTATTCTCTAAGCTTGTCTTTCCAACACACGGTGGGGTTGGGAAAGAAAGAAAGAAATCTAGGTAACAGCAAGAGCAGAATCCACAAAGGTTTATTTCAAATCACACCTGAAAACACTGAATTATGAGCAATTTCAGCTGGACTTCTAAGATGAGACCCTTACCCTGCGACTGAGACTAGAAGCTCAATCAGCAAAGCACGGGTCGTCTAGAAATTATCTGGATAAAGATTCTATATATTTAACAATAAAGTGCACTTCCACAACTAGCAATAACCACAGGAAGCAATCAAACTACAAACATTGCCTAAACCTAATCTGATTCTGCTATTTTCTTTAGGCAAGAGCCCTTTACCCAGCAAAGGCAGCAAAGGGAAAGCAGTCCGGCTATTGCTTTCTCTTTGCGCTGCACCAGAGCTGACCTTATGTATACCGATTTGGTTTTTAACTCTCTTTCTCTTAAATTTGGAAAATGAACCTGAATTGAGAAAACTGTTGTAAAAGGCAGAAATCAGCGTCCATGCGGCACAGGAGAGGTTTGCCAGTTCTCCTCCTCACATCCTGCAGCTCTAATTGAAAAGGCAGAAAGCAATGCAGTTTGACAGCTTTCAGTTATTCAGAAATACCTGAATTTCTGCACCAAAGATGGCCATCCTACATCCTAGTGCAATATAAATCTGTGATTTCTATTCTCAAAAACTTAATATCACCACCAAGAAAAGAAAAAATAGAAAAACAGGTGAAGCTTCAAAGCTTCAGTATGCCACTTCTTCAAGACAGCATAAACTGCAAATCCCGAAGCGATCCGAAATGAAAACCCAGTGCGTATACTAATAAAAAGGAGGTTTCTATTTAAGACTCAACTAGCTGAAAAAAAACATAGAATCACAGAATCATTTTTGTTGGAAAAGACCTTTAAGATCACATATAACGAGAGAAGATAAATTCATAACGAGAAAAGACCAACTGCATTCCAAAATGTTGCTTGGGGTTTTTTTCTTTTTCCTAGAAGGAAGGACACCTAGCAGTATTTGAAAAATCAGGGTTTTGTTCTGACCTCAACACCACTTTGATTAAACCAAAGTGTAGCTTTAACTAATTGGTGGTGATGTGAGATCTTCCCCCCAATACCCTGCAGAGCCCAGCTGAGGGCTGCAGATACAGGATACGCACTGCCATGCTGAACAGGCACAACTGTGCTGTTTCCACAGTGCCACATAGACATGACTATTCCCACTCAAGAGGGATCACGCTTAAAGCAGATCCCAGGTTCAGCCCATGCCACTGCGATTCGGTGATGAGGTGGAAGAGACAAAGCTCACACATTTCAGCAAAGGGCTAGTCATGTCCATTCAGGCTCACTTTCAAGCTACTCCATAAATTATAAATATAATTAAATCGGACAGAATATAAGCTGTCGGCACTTAACTTATTTACAATAAATGCTTGGTTTGGGTAAATGGGCTGTGTTGGAGCCTTTTACGTATCGAGCACCAGCTTACAACAGTCTCATTATGAGGCTGAGAATTCTTTCACTGTAAATCTTTTTTAATGGGGACTGGAGGAATGACTTTGCAGTTGTTTGTCACTAACCACACGGAACCACGTGAAGAAAGCTGTGTGTGCACACTGACAGGCGGCCAGCGGGAAATCTCTGTGTCAAATACAGGAGACCGTATCAGGATCTTTGCAACCATACAATCCTGTGCAAAACAAAAGTGTCAAGCACCTCATTACAGCAAAAGGTTTTGTTTAACAACAAGGACCTTACTTCCTGCTAATCCTCTGCTCTCCCATGTGTTCTAGACAAAACGTGAGATACCTCATTTTGCATATAACCAGTAATGAGATGCTCTTAAACTCCTACTCTTCATGGGTTTATAAGCCCGTTGCAAATAATTTGTTCCAGGATGTAATTTGGTAAAAAAGAGCTCAGTCCACAGATGATTTTAATACAACGTTTGCCAAAGAAACAAAATCAGCTTAAATTAACATTACATTGTAGAATTTTCTTCTTAGGAGGGCCAGGGGAAGTAAAACTAAGGACAGTATCTTTCTCCTCCTCCTCAGTTATTTTTTCTGGCTTTACATATTCAATAAATCTGGAGGCAGGAAATGCATTTCTACATATTATATTTTAGCCAATGGTGAATGCAAACCACAAGATATTATTTACATCCTTCTTCAGCTTCCAGTCCTTTCTGTGGCTTCAGTCTCCAAACCATCACAACTATCCCAGATCTCAGAAAATCTTATAAAGAAGTCACTAACATCTCTGCAGACGTCCCCTGCTTCTGACAGCTTAACTAGCCAAGGAATCCTTCTCCTAGCTGAAATAACAACTTTACTGTTTAACACAAAATATTCCAGGCCGCTATTCCACCACAGAAACATATTATGAAACTCGTAACTTGATTTGATAATACTTGAGTTTCTCAAAAAAAAAAACCAGTATAAAAGAAAAGCCATATTCAGAGCATGTGCTGAGACAAATGAGAAATGGGAAATTGAGAGGGGATACGGAGTATTTACCTCTAACACAGCCTCTCCGGATGCACGCCTGGGACAGAAGTGTTATTACTCATAGGAGATGAGGCCTTTTGTTAGTCAAAGTGGATCAGCTGCTTCTGGTAACCAACCCCCTTTGCTAAACTAGTTGCACTAACTCAACCCAAGCTTCAAGTCACACTGGTTGGATTCAAACGGCAAGAAAGGGAGCAGCCACTGAGGCTTTGTGCCACCCAGTGAACCCAGGGATGGCCGCACACAGGGCAGCCAGGAGGGAGAAGCAATTAAACAGGAGAATAAAGCACTTCCAGCTCTCCACCTAAATGAGTGACAAGTGAGAGCAATGGTAACCTTAAAACAGGGTTTTAAGGGAGCCAGTCAGAAGGCAGCACAAACAGCTGCCCCTGTTGCTCTAGCGGAACACTCAGCATCCCCTGCCAGCCCCCTCCAAACCTGAAGCATCACCTCTGGCGACACCAGCACCATGCCCTCAGCCAGAACCACATGCAAGCTTCCCAATTCATAGAACCCAATCATGGAATTGTGCAGGTTGGAAAGGACCCTAAAGAACACTGAGTCCAACCATTCAGGTCAAAAGGCAACAGTGAAGACACGATAGCTGCATTTTTCCTAACTAAAACGGTTCAGTTGTTTCAACTTGTTTCACAGTTAACAAAGAAATAAAAATACCCCACAGCAGTACCTTATAACATGAACTAACGGAAAATACACTCATTTCACTCAAAACCAGTGAAGAAAATGCTTCTAAATTAAACTGGTGAGTTTTTTTAAAAATTATCTTAATCCATTAATTTCCTATAAGTTTTAGGTTTTGGGTTCTGTAACTTAAAAACAAGTTTAGGGTTCAGGAGGAGTTTCTAGTTTGGGGGACTGCTTTCTGTTGTTCTTCTCTTAACTATGTAACAAAACTCGCCTAAGGGGCTAAGACTCTAAGCCAAGTTCCACCCAGAATTAATTTTAATGACCAACATTTTTAAACCCTGAAAACTGGAACCACTAATAAGCCCTTAACTTTGGTGGTGCTAGCAGATCCGCCATGTTATGTAATTTTTAAAGAAAAAAAAAAACCCATCATCTTCTAGCAAAACCATTTTAATGAAGGTTCTATTAACTAGTCTCCTGGTACTGGGATAAGTCCCCTGGAATGTAACAGGAGAGCCTTTGTAGCTGGTTTGAGGTTTTATTTCTGGAGCAGAGCTGCGCACCACACTCAGGCCTGTTCTGGGATCTCCACTAGGACCCACCAGCAAGCTCCTTTCTTCTTTATGTCCATTCCTGTGTGAACCACCCCCCGGGCAAGAAAAAGAAGAAATCCTATCACCCCTCCTTCATGTTACCAGATAAAGAGCTGAAGGAGAGTCTAATGTAGCTACTGCACCTACATCTCTATCTTCAAGCCTAATGACAGGCTCCAGCTGTAAGACAAGCTGAACGGATCTGTAACCATTGTAATCATTGCTGCTTTCCCTCATGTCTTTTAAATACTGGTAGCATTAGAAAACCTCATTTCCAAGTGACAACATCAACAGATATGGCAGAGCTGGTTACGGGCAAAAGTTACAAGTATGCACACAATAGGACAAGCCACATTAAACACTGTCTTAGAATAAATGTCATCAAACTCAGTGATTACTGATGGAACCCTTCATCCTCCTACGCTTTCAGCAAGGGTTCAGCTACTGCTATGGCAACATCATTACTAGTTGGTATTCTTCTGGTGTAAGGAGACCACAGAAATCTTCATCAGATCATCAGTGGGAAAATGAATGGAGGAGAGAACTGCAACCAAGAAAGAACAGAAGCCACTGTGTGATTTGGCTCATTAGAAAGCAGCTAACTTCTCCCTCTCATCTCCCTTTTCACCATGCAATACACAGAGTGTCTTCAGACAGCCTGCACCCATGGCCCGTTATGGGTCAGGAACTGGCGTCTGGGGCTTGGTCTTTTCTTACAACTTCATCTTCCACACCCCACCACCCTGCAGAGAGAGAGCAAGTTCTGAGCAGCATTCACTCGTATTCTTTCTTTTTCAAGGACAGAAGATCAAGAGCTGCGAGGGAAACACTCCCCATTTTCACAAAGACAAGATCACACGTTGGACAACTATCCGTTTGAACATCATTCTTTTAGGAACCTTTACTTTTTATCAGCCAGCAGGTCACATTAGCCTAACAGCTTTTAATAACTACCACATCTTTATCAAACGAGTCAAAAGGTCAAAGAACAAGAGTTAACAGGTACATCCTCTTTCTCAGGTATACACTTACTTTGCTCAGCCACTTAGCAGTATGCCAGGGAAAAAGCGGAAAGGATCCACCTACAGACTGACCTACTGCATGTGGATCCACTTGTTAGAAGTCAGCATTCCATGCTTTTGGGGCTCAACAGGCTGAATTGCTACAACATTACGTACACAGAGCTACCCTGGAGAATCAGATACTTCTGCTAGTGCAAATGCATGTGCTTGCTGAGAGGTGTTAGCCAAAGAAAGCAGATTACATCTGCTCTCCAAAGGCTGAACTGGCTCCCAGTTCACTTTCCGATGCCATTCCAAATGTTGATTTATAAAGCGGCATGGTACACGACTAGAACCAAGGCTACCGTAGAGAGGATCGATCTCTCTCAACATATGGTATGGCAGAAAGGACGCTTCTGCTTACAGCTCTAGGACTCGGCTTCAGAGAAAATGGAGAGCCAGCTTCCCTCAGCTTCGGGCCCTCAACTACAGTCAGGTCCCTTCTCAAGGAACGCAGCCATAGTGCTGCCCAGCATGAGGCCTTCCCCTCTATAGGGTTTTCATCAGTAGACCGAGACAGTGAGGTAGCTGAAGAGTGACAGAAGAGTCAGTCCCCAGGCAGTGCTGGCTTAAGAGACTGAGTACTCTTTCTGGCATACACATCCTCAGATTTCGAGAGGCAAAAGTAATGGGGAAAAAAAACCCAAACCATGAAGTAGCACAGTTTTTTATTCTGAAGGAGAAAGAAATCATTCTTACTACTTTCTACCTATCCACAGCATTCTCTGAGCTCATCTATTTGGCAGGTCAAGTTTGACACTGTGCTCATATTAATAGAATCAGCATGGTTCGAATCAATGACAGCAACATTACACTAATCATTATGCCAAACTCAGACACTCAGATAATGCCTAATTTGAGCTTTACTGTCAAGCAGCACGCCTTCTTAATACATACTTGCTCACAGGAGCCCATACGAAGTCTACCATCCAGACTTCTAGCTTGAGCAACAAACTCTGCTTAAAAAAAAAAAATAAAAAATAAAATAAAAAAGCCCACACTTCTGTTACTCTGCATTTTCTCTAAGCCTAAAAATTGGTGGAGTGTATGACAGGTCCACCTCATTTTTCTTAATGATGTTTTTATTATTCTTTCACTCAATTAAAACAGAAATGGATATTGCATCTTCTGACTGTATAATTGTTATTGTAATCTGTTTTCGATCACTGCTTGGGAAATGGGTCCAAAACAACATAAACTATCCACAGCCTCTGAATACAAGTCATTTTCTTTTACTACGATACTTAAAGAGACATTTATCATGTTGCTCTGCTAGCATGTTTGTATTATGGCAAAAAAGTTATTTGTAAGTTGGGAAGAGACATTATGAAAATCACCTTTTACTCCAAAGTATTGTATAACTCATAATTTATAACTACATTTCCTAATAACCACTCAAAACAATAAGGCTGGAAACTGTGCACATCTAATTTTAATATATAAATAATGGAAATGCATATAAACCAAAATATGCTCAAAATATGAATTTATATGACTCTCAAAAAATAGTCTGGTTATAGTTTTGAAAATGACATGCTTCATTTCCAGTATATGCCTGACAACTAAATTCATGACAAAACACTTTCTGTGAGTTTAGATTACCAGGATGGTAAATACTTCTGTGTGAGTTTCCTCATTTCACTGAAGTTTCTGTCCAAATGCAGACAAAGTCAGCAACTTCTAGGGAGTGATGTGTCGGCAATATGAAAGTAAAGACAGACTAATACATCCGCTTCTCAACATCATACAAGTAGAACAGAATGTCTGAGAGAGAGAAAGTAACCTTGTGGCTGTATGCAGCAATACAAACCATGGGGTTTCATACAAGAAACTCCCCTCGCAACATTTCTTGCCAGATTTAGTACTTTCGAAAAGATCTGCTGTCAATAGAGTGCCTTTTCATCTCAGCGTGTGTCTCTGGGGAACAAATAAGCAAGGAGCATATTTAAGTGGAAGACATTTCTACTGCACTCTGAAAATGCAGTGGGAGTATGGTTATCTCAGGAGATGCTGCAGCTTCATATAAAATATAGTCTGACAGGTTATTTTTATTAATCTCTTTCTGAGCTGTTTTACCTTGCTGACATTGCTACTAACAAGGTACAGTTGTGCTCAGACTGTTTCATATTGCATGTCCGTCTAATACAAGAACATCACTTAGAGCAAAATGACCAACAATTTTTACTATTAGGTAATCTTCTATTTATAAAACAAGTAATGTGCTTAAACTCTATCTAGAGCTACCTGTCTATTTTCTTTCTGTTCCCTTCATACAGCGTCTACCAATAGTGACAATCTCCTTTTCCTAACATCGCTGCATGTAACATCAACAACCATTCAGCATTTGCCAGGAAATTGAAAATATATCTTGAGTTCAGACACGAGATCTCTGCCCAGCTTTCGATACTAGCAGTGCAGGGCTCTCACTTTATCTTTAAGCAATTCTGTAAATGATTTGTGCAGCCTTATTCCAAGTGGAAATGCCTCCTGGAAGGAGGTTTTACGTAAGTCCTTAGATATTAGAAACATCAATGGTTCACATCTTTAAAAATCAGAGTAAGAATTATACTAAAAATAAACCCAAACAAAACAAAACAAAACCCACCAACTTCCAAACATTGTTTCTAAGGGTTTCACAATGCCAGCAGCCTTAAATTGCTAATAGACAAATGCTGACATCTTGGTATGCTTGTAAATCTTCAGAGGATACCAGCAGAGTTAGTACAGGTATTTAAAAAGAAAAAACAACTTATAATACTAGTTCATGGTCTTTTTTAAAGTTGTCTAAAATGAAGGAAAAAAAATTACATATATGAAATTAAGTATTTTCGCCTTACTAGTATTTGGATGAATACAAATGAAGACAGGGACAAAGCACACACAACAGCTGCAGTACATGCTTTGGTACAAAGCATAGGAACTAAGAACCCAAATTCCTAAGGACAGAACTGCAATAATATGGACAACATGACCTGCTGGCTGAGAACGCTTCATGCATTAAAGCAGCCAACACTTGTGACTGGCCACCAGAACCCCAGCTAGATGTGCTAACAATTTCCCTCGAATTAAACGGCAAAGCGTATTTTCTGCCTTGTGTACCACTAATCAATGTAAACTCATTTGTATGGAACCCCTCAGCAGAGATGTCGCTGATGAGCGTTCTGCAACAAGTACAAAGCTTGTTGGAGGGCAATTTTTTTTTGTATGGCTAGAGGCTAAAAAACATTGCTCAAAAGCCATCAAATACTCAGCTGCCTTTTGTCTGCTGTGACTATTCCTTGCATCTGCATTAGTGACACATGTCATTGTGGGGACCAACGCAGCTGAACCAGGACATTTCGTGCAGTAGGAACCAATTACCACAAGACAGTTTTTTCTAAGCTAGAAAGGGCATCGGTTCCTTGTTCAACACAGCAGGCTGGTTTCAAAATCACTCTGAGCTTCAAAAGGAGAGCACACTTGTTCGGTACTTAGAGTCTGAATCAGGCACAGGTTATCTTGAACAAACCCTCATCGTATCAATTCAAAGGGGCTTGGTAATACTTTATACCTTGAAAATCTGGGCTTTTAATCCTAAAACACAGCAGTAGTTACTAATTTAACTAAATTATAAGGGATGGTAATTAAAGGCCTAACTTATCTATGCCTTGCAATTAGGGATTCGAAATAAAATCTTCCAAAGTTTTACAGATTCTGCAGTTATTTTGAAAAGTTTAAAAATAAGATTTAAAAGCAGGTTGGGGACTGCTCAATCACAAAAATTAGAATTTTCCTAAACAGGTCACACAGCTGCTTGGCGAATATAAATATGTGACTGCAGTAAACCTCTCTTCATTTTAAACATCACAGATGCGATGCCATATTGTATTACCATCTTCTGTGTCAATGGGAGTGACAAAAATCTTACTGGCCCAAGTACTTTATTTAAGCTCCAAATCACCATTGTGGCCCTTTTCCTCCCCATTGCACACAGACAGCTTCAAGGAAAACAGCAATGATAGAAAGTAAATGCAAAAATAAATACTCAGACTAGCATCTCCATGAAGAGTATTAAACACTTCCAAAGGTATTTTAAAGTAACTGATACCATCTGAAAGTCTGTGCTACAAACTGGAAATTTTAAATACGACACAGCTGTCTGTTGAAATGGTGACTTGATCACAGTTACATTATGCCGGGTTTTTTCTACTTTTAAATCCAGATAAATTAATCAGTACAGTAAAATACTTTAAATAAAATATAAAGACTCCCCAAAATTAAGTATTTAGGAAAGGAATCTTTACACCTCACCTTTAAGTGTTTATTCGTAACAATAAAAGCTTAATACTGCTTTTCTTCCTTTGATGTCTGAATCCATCTAAATTCTGAGTGAGAAATATGTCACTATTTAATTTCTTGAAAACGCACTTCCTCACTGGCATCTTTATAGTTTTTAATACAGTTTTGCCATCTTCTTCAGGCATAAAACAATTTGGGGAGTCACTCAAAGACATACCTTAACGGGCATTTTCAAACAATTGCACTATAAATAATTGGCAGTGAATATATTCTGTTCTACGCCAGTAAAACTAAAAAAAAAAAAAAAAAAAAGCAGGACCCAATTTATAAAGGCACGGGGGGAGAATTAACATTGACTTTTTCAAAAGATGCTGGTTTCTTTTTCTTTCCTTTAGACCACGATGAGAATAATAGCATCCAGTTAACTAATGTGGCCATGGGTATGGGGTGGAGAGGAAGCGGGGAGATGACTCGACACACTTAGGAATTGTTATGGGAAAAAATAAAATCTCACTACAGCTAAATCTTAAATCTTGAATTTGAAATTGCCAGTGGCTTTCTGCAGATGCAACTTAAGAGTTCCAAAATTACTCTAAACATCAAATTATGCCTAGGTCACTGAATGGGTGGATACCCTATATTCTATTTAATGCGTATGTTCAATTGGACGTATATGTTAACCAACTGTGTCTTTATTTTAATAACAGACCAAGTACTGAAAACACATAAAGACAGACTATTTTTTCTACCTCAGCAAAAATACAGCTGATACACTACATGAGTCCTCAGGAGTGACTGCTCTGTTTATTCTATTTACATGACATAATCTGATCGGAAAAGGGAGGTGGGGGTGGAAATCAGCAAAAAGACCAGAAACACATTTTTAGCCATCAGGCTAAAAGTCTTGCTTTTCTTACTGTTCCTGTTTAATTAGAAGCCTCTTCCTCCTTATGTATCAGAAACACGTAAAATCCAAGAATTTACATTTCCTCATAATTCGTATTGAATTATATCAAAGTACAAGGCAACATTTTCCAACTCTTTTGCAACAGATAAAACATAAAATACGTTCACAAAGTGCTGTTTCCTGAACTAAGAAGGATTTGTGGCTTTCACGCTTCTGTATCTTGATGCGTACTTTTTTCAGGCAGCAGGAAGATATTCCTCACCTAGGATCCAGGCAGGAAGACTATCTAAAACTTGACCTTTCACTTTACTCAATTCGTAAGGACAAATGAAACATGCTTCCTTACTCCCTTCAGGATGCCATTTAGAGCTTAATGTTAACTAACCGCTTAGAACAAAGGAGCAAAGTTGATAAAGCTGTACTCTTCATCTGCACAGAAGTTGATTTTCCCCCCAGTAAAGTACTTTAAGTCCTTGTAAACTACATAAAAGGTAGCACAAACCCTATGACACCTTTGCAGAAATATTCAGAATGGATTTTTACAAACAGCTCTTCAACCATCCTCGGTCAGCATTTCTGTCGCCCCAGAGACATCTTAAACCAGATTTCTAACTACACCTAAGCAAACAAGACCGTGACACACCAGCACTTTACGGGGCTGACAGCAATCAGCAGCAGCGCTCCGAAGAGTCACTGCATCCCATTGCTGGTGCATCTGAGTTTGTACGAGCATGTTAACCACAGCTACCGATCATCCCGATCATACCACTCAGTTTGAATTGTCTGAAAGTTTTCTCCCCTGTTAATATTCTCTAAATTAAATCATACATTTTAACGCTTTCATGAATAAGAACACATTACTATCAGACTGCATTAAACTAATCTAACCAGAAAACTTTTTGCAATCATTTCTGCTCCAAATTTGAACACGTTCTCTTGGTTATACTTTGGTTCTACGTTTCTATTTCTATTTCAGCAAAACCAAACTTCAAAACAGCTCATTTTGCACACTGGCATTTTAAGTTGTATTCAGAGGCTTTTGATGCTTATTTTCTATGCTCTTCAAAATCAACGCATGCATATATATAAGCACATCCACTCATACACAAACAGGTTCATGAACTGCAATCAACAATTTTGTAAATATATGTTTCCTAGCCATTAATCATCCTTTTTTTTTTTAATCCTTATGGAGTGAATTACTAACTGAGAGGAGACGCCAATTCTAGTAAGTGAATGTTACCCAACAGGGATATAAAGCTGTCAACACCATAGTGCTCTTGCTTGCTCTAAACTCTCTCCCAGGCTTCATATGTTTTTTAAAGTAATATAAGCCTTTTTTTCCCAGGGACCTTTCTAAAACCTGCCTCTCCTGAACATCTGAACACTTGTGCTTTATTACATACAGGTTTTTAAAGAGACTGGTTAGATAACTGCTGAAACATTTTAGAAAGCAGTGGGTTAGTCAGGCAAACTGAAATTGGACTCTTAACACACTGGACTGACGCTAACAACATCGTAAACAGTACCAAAACTTTCAAATCCCCTATTAAACACAACCTTTAAGACCCCGTTTATCTTTTTAGTGACCTTCACTAGTTTATTATTGCTGCTATAATGACCCTTTGAATTAAGTACATTCAGGTTAGAAATAAAAAAAAAAAGGAGAGTCCTAAGGCAAAATTTCTCATGAGAATAATCGATTTTCTCTCTGCAGTACAAAAGCTTATTTTAATACACTTTTTCACTCACAAACCTAGAAAGAAAGCTAAAAACACCTACAGCACTATAATATTTCTCTATTTCTCAGGGAAGTCACTGAAAAAATAATTGTAGCAAACACTACGATTATAAAACTTGTTACCAAAGGTCATCAGGCTCATCATAGCACCAGTTAGTTGAGAGCTTATTGCTCTGCTCTCAGGGATTAAGTTCAGAAACAGATATTATTACACCAAAAAGCCACTGGACAAGTAAGAAGGAATTTCAGCATTTAAATATCTAAGGCCCAAAATGAGATGGCAAAAAGTATTGCTAGCATCTGTCTTTGCTTTCAAAACCTTTAGATACACTTTATAAAATAAAAACAAAATAAAACCTAAAATGGTCTCTAGTTTCCAGAAAAATATTTCATTTCTTTCCCAAATCAAGCTCACATTCAATAAATACTAGCGCTTCTTAAAGCTTGAAAAACATGAATAAACTGAAAGACTGACAACTGAAGCCTTAGACGTCATTTCACTATGACTTTCAACAGTTTCCTTTTTATCAAACACTAGGAGCAATACTAAAAGAGCCTTTATTAATATTTATTTGAAGAGACATTTTATACTAATTTGCCAGTATATTAAAAGTCAGCCTTTCCACAAATGTCTACAGCTGCGTTTCACAACTCAAGTGAAAAAATGACCAACACCACAGTGATCACTGCAAAGACACAGGTTTCCAGAAATACCCGGACTGGTGTGATCTGCATTCAGAAAAAGATCACTTGGTCACACAGGTTCTTAAAGATCAAATTTGAAAAGAGCGGAGAAAAAATATATCTGGAAATTAACTACGTTGATTTGAGAGCATTTCCAGGAGGGAAAAAAAAAAAAAGAAATCAATTTTAAACAGCACCATTATCTTATTAAAAAAATCTGGCTTAACTAATTTAGTATTGAGTACTATAGAACCTAGGTAAGTATTCACACAAAGATAATTTTCTTCTTGCTTTCAGTATCAATAAGGAGTAATGAATAAACTTTATTATGAATAGCCTAAAACCAAAGAGATTGAGACTGTTTAAAAAACAACAGCTAAGGAGAAAAAAAAAAAATAAAATGACTCCTGCATTTCCTATTCCCACACACTTTTACACTCCAGTCTACTCCAAGTTTATAAATGAACTTAAGAGCAATGAACGAAAATGCAAGCTCTTGAAAGTTCGCTTTCTGAAATGAGAGTCTTTGTCTTAAGTGGAAGAAATCTTCCATAACTTAACAGGCCAGATTCAAGCTGAGCCACCAATGTAACTATACAAGACGGTGAATTTCTCTTGGCTAAGACAGCTGCAATTAGAAAGCAATGTATATTCCAAAGCATTTAAAAACATTCCTTTAAACTGTATTTCTATAAATGCCCCCAGGAAAAAGAGTTTTGCTCCTGTTCTCACGTTCTCTTTAAAATCAAGCAGCTGTAACGCCTCAGTCTCAAGAAAGGCATCCAGAACTACATCTACTACTTTTCATATGATTAAAAAGTTCATTTTGACAATTATTCAACAAATTATTTCTCCACCCATTTGTAAATGGAATAGTACTACAGGTCTTTCACTGCAAAGCTGATTCTTCTTTTCCCATACCGTAGAAGAACACAGAGAAGACATTTAAAAAACAGACATATAGTCATCCAAGAAACATAAAAAACTGGTGAGATCTCTTACCCTTCATTAGGTACATAAATGAATCCTACAGTTTTAAAATGAAACAAAATCTGCAGCCCCTTAGCAAACTTCAGCAATTAGGAAGCCTATTGAGGCAAAGAGGTCTAAAACAAGCATCTAATGGTAAAATCGCTAAATAAACCTCACGTAATAGAGAGTCATGTGACGAACGTATCAAAGTATGTCCTAAAGTGTCATTTACACAAACTCTTTGTGTACAAGCAACTACATTTGTGTGTTACCACTCTGCACGTTTCAAAACACAAATACAAGGAGATGGAGTTTTTTTAAAAGGTAAAGTTATTTGTGGCCTGCCCTGCATTATTTCGCTGACAACATCTGGCTAATTCTAAGATGTTTAAATATATTTTTCCTAGCATGAGGAACACCGTGTTAAACGCAACAACGTCAGAGTCCTGATATAAAAAAAAAGATAGAATTTAGGAGAAGTGACTGGAAAGTTTAGCTGCTTGGAACAAAAAGGGAAAATAAAAGCAACCACACGTGTTACTTAAACATACTCTGAACACAGAACTGACCAGCAACTAAACAGCAAAGTACGTATGAAAGTTAAAGTATTCCAGAGAATT
>NW_009932245.1:0-273 GCF_000696875.1 Nestor notabilis | reverse complement strand
GGAATGCTGAAAAACTAATGCTCAGTAATTTGGCTGAAAGAGCTAAACCCTGCACGCGTTTTGCCCTGTCCTCTTTCACAACTGCTAAGAAATGCTACTAATGGAAATTAAAAACACCCCAAACATATCCCTAAATGCAAACATAAACGCTGCCATTTTTTCCACCTCGGAGACTCCATTCTCAGCACTGTGGCGGTGGGTGTTACACAAGTAACTACTCATGCCACCCGCACCCGTGAATGCAGCCAGGCTGCCCGCACCTAACCTGGAGGC
>NW_009932244.1:15441-39060 GCF_000696875.1 Nestor notabilis | reverse complement strand
AAAGTTTCAGGCTGTCTCGTCCTGAGCGGTCCAGGCGCACTCGGACACGCTTCTCGCAGTGGTCCACCGAGGTGCTGGCTTTTCAACACCTTCCCTCTGCAGTTAAAGCCTTTAAGGTTTAGTTTTCCAGTGGGGCTCTTTTCAAGTGCTGTAGAGTACCCTTGAATATTAGCATTGCAGAAGTTTAGGGTTGTTTGCATCCAGTTCCCCCTTCTATGTAATTTTAGTGACTATTAGTATCGTGACTTTGTTCTCTGTGTGAGGAGCAGTAAACCCGTGAAACCAGTTTCACTTTCAGGTTGTTGCTGGGAATGTTTTAAAGTGTAGCAATTTCTGTCCAGAGTGGCTTTAAAAAAAAGAAGTCCTACTACAAAGCATATGCTGATTATGGTAGAAACTATTGCATGTGAAAACGTAGTTCATTTGAAAATAACCATTTAAAATGTGGGTGGCAGCCCTTGTGATTGTTTTTTGCATCTAAAAGCACTTAAAGCTGCAGGGCAGTCTTCTGTATATTAAATGAAAATTAGTTTTCAGGTTTGAGAACCTGCATTTGCTTATTTGTTGCATTTGTTTGTAACAGTCCGGTTTTGGTGGTGAGGAAGGGCAATAAGAAGACCAATCTGGAACATCTAATGGGCACTAAAACAATATATTCCTTTAAGAAGGCAATCAGCTTGGTAGGTTAGCAGTCTTTGCTCGTTGTTTCTGCCTAGGGATTGTATTGAGGAAGCGTGCAATGTGAGCTATAGGGAAGCACAGCAGAGATGTGTGCTCTCCTAAGTGGTAGGTATTGTTTATGCCACAAGAATAGTTGAGGTGGTGCTGTTGAGAGCATGTAGGCTTGTGTGCAGGATTGTAGACTGAAAGTAAGAATTCTCTTCATTGTTGTTGCCTAAAGAACTAGATTGACAATGTATACAAAAGTTCCCTCTCCTTGGCTTTAATTTCTCTTTCCTTCTAAAATTTGATTTAATTTTGCAAGGCTTTTGATACCTTCTGCAAACTACTACTGCATACTTCATTTCTCAGGTAAGTCAGTACACTGGGCATGCGTGATGTTTTGCTGAATCTGCTCTGAGCACATGGAATGAATTCAGGTGTTGAAGACTTTAGTTTTGGGTTGGTGGTGTTTTTTGGGTTGTTTTTTTTTACATTTAATTAGTTTGCTTTCTTTGATTTTTAATGGAAACACAGTGTTTAAAGCAAAGTGTTTGCCTCCTCCAGACGCTATTGCAAAAGCTTTGTAGAAGCATAATGGAGTTTGTAAAAGATTTTCAGTTTTCTCAAAGCTCAGCTATTTCACATATTAATCATCACACCCCCCCTCCAAAATCGCCTGCTAATTTGATATATTTTTTTATGAAAGAGTCTCCCCTCTTGTGTGAAACCCCCTGGGGAAGAGGCTATGGACAAAACCATTGGCAAACAGCAGAAACTGGCTTCAGACAAAATGCTGTCATACATAGCAAATGAAGAGACAGGAAAACACATTTCTGTAATTTTCCAGCAGAGATTTTACTTGTAATAAGAGTGGAAGGCACATTTCCAGATAGAGGTGAGTTGCTTACATAAAAAAAGTAAGTTTGGTTGGTTCTGATTTCCAGGAATCCCGAGATGTTTAGCTTTGGGGTTTTTTTTTTTTGTTTGTTTGGTTTTTTTTTTGTTTGTTTGGTTTTAATGAAAGCTGAAAGTATGTTTTCTTTAAATTGGTACCATGTTTCAATTTTCCCTTTTTGTCATGCTAGGAGGCACAATTAGACTTCAGTTCCACAGGGGGCAAGCTAGGATTACTACAGTAAATTGTTTTGGCCAGCTTACATCCAGAAGAGTTGTAATAAATTAGTTCCATCGTCTCGTTTCCTTAATGCTGACATCCAGAGCTAAAACTAAGCTTGTAGCATAAAACATTCATGAACTTCTGAAAACAAAAGCTGTGCATCAGATTTAATACCGACTTGGAAATCCACAATGGGAAATGCAGGATCTGTGAAGGATATGTGATTAAAGTAAATCTGTCTTATCACAGACCCTTGGCTTGAAGGTTGTGGTGACCTCATTGTTGACCTTGGCCTCAGATACCATCTGTCCATACTTCTGTCATGTTTCTGAGGGTTAGAGCTGAATATAGAAAATGATGCCTATCTGTATAGGTGCTGGTAGGCCTTTGTTAAGCTACAGCTCTTGTACTCGAGCTCTAAATTTCTGCCTTTCTGAATTCAAGCACCAAATTAACTCAGTAATAACAACAAAAATGAGTTCAAGTGGTTTGAAACCTTTCTGTGTTTGTTGTGGATCATCTTCCTTTGGCCTGGATGCACTTACCTGGGGGCAGGAAATTTGCTTATTTAATAGTGGGGTTTTTTGTATAGCAAGTTTTCACCTTGAAAACACTTTCTCATAAATTTTGCCAATCCTTGAGCATAGTCTTCTTCAAGACATTAAAACAATTTCCTGAGTAAGTAATTGATGTCTAATTAAATGGTGTTTTGTCCGTGCATTGTGCACCCTTTATGACCAATTTTTTTATGCTGGGAGTAGCAGAGAATGTATGATACAATGTGCTGATCAAATTCAACTGTATCTGTATAAGAGTGTGTGTTAAGAGAGTGAGAAACTAGTTATTTAGAGTTGCCATCCTGCTTTTAGAGAAACCGGTTTCCTTAAGTATATTCTTTTATTGTAACATTTGCCTTGTGTAATGGTTAATTAAGAAGCTATCTTAAAAATACATTGTTGCCAAGTATTCACAGGGAGGAGAGGAAGAACAGGAAAATGGGAAGTTGGGCAGAATAAGAAAGCAGTTCTTAAAGGAGTTCCTTTCCCCACCCATCCCTTCAATAAAGAAAAGTATGCAAGAAAACCCCCAAGCAAATAGTCGTACAGGCTCGTTTGCCAGTCCTGCTTACCCGAGAGCTTTTATTGCTCTTTAGAAATCTTCCCTCTTGAGGAACTGGTAATCTTATTAGGAAAATAAGTCTTAGCCAGTGTGCCTGAAAGTTTGTCTTGTTCTTTTGTGTGTGTATTGCTTCTGCTTAACGTACTGGTAGACTCTCTGCTGGTGGGAGAGCTACTTAAGCTACCACTCTTTTGGTGTTAACCAGCTACAAGGTTCTATGTTTTATAGTAAGCCAGGCTCTTGCACAAACGCTGTTTTTTAGATAGGCAGGATGCTATTCCCTCATTGAGGGACACTAATCTGTTCAGTTTTGAGGAAATGATTTTAAGCGTGATTTTTAATGCTAAATCCAGCTCCTGAGAGTAGGAAACTTTTGTTCTCTTCTTTACCTATGTTGTGAAACATGGTTGTAATTGTTAGATTAAGTTACTACTGCTGTTAGTCTCTGGTAGCTTTTTTGAGTGAAGGGCTGCATTCTCATGGACAGTGTCTCAGAATTCGGTGGGAACACCTTGCAGGGTAATAACCTGTTCTTTCTGATGCCTCCGTTCTCAGAGGTCCCATAGCTACCATAGACAGACAAGGCACTGCTAGTCAGCTAGTAAGGCATGCTGCTGCTCGTCACTGCCAAGGACTCAGCAGGGATTGCCAGCTGCTGCTGTTGCTGAAGCAGCTGCTTTATCTCTGTTATGGTTTGGTTTGAGGCATATATTGTCCTTCTTATTTTGATCTTTGAGTTCAGAGCTGTACGCCAGCTTTTTTCCATTTCAGATGTTAGAGGTCCTATTCTTTTGCAAACTCCATCAAAGTTCTGCAGGAAGGGGTATCAGAGATTCCACGTGTTGTTCCCTTGTTTCTACAAATGCTGTGTTTCAACAGGGGTTAAAAAGAACCTTGGTGGTGTTTATTATCAAAATAGAGATGTTTTGATCTGCTCTAGCAAAATTCCAGCATAGATATTTGCATGTCACCTTCCCTGACTTCCACCTACTTCTGTGCACAGAGTACTGAGGATTTTTTTTTTTGTTGTTGAAAAAATGCATGTTTTCCAAGTCTCACAAAACATATTTTGAGTAGTTTCCCCTGAATTGCAATCCAGATTATAGCTGTAAATGAAGAATGGCCTCCATAAATGATCTGGGGAACAAGGTCATCTTCAGGCAAAAGTTTGAATAAAAATGTTGTATTGATTTCTTTTTCTTTTTTATCTTTTTTTTTTTTTAAGACAAAGCTTTGTATTGACTCACTCATAACTGGTATCGGGGACGCTTTGGCCAAATATAAAGTAAAGGGAAAAGTGATAGGAGACTTATTTTGGCTGTCGTTAAACACAACAAACTTGATGATTGCTAGTCTAGGAACTTGTATGATGCCGAAGAATTACTATCTTAGTAGGGGGTCCAACTTTCCATGTAGAAAATGAGAGTGTTTTCTTTCTCTTCTGCAGTTATTTTGGCAAAGAGGGCTTGGTAGTTATATTGAAGTTCTAAATACATGTGATGCAGAAGAAGAACACACGAAAAAGCCAACCACTTGTGGGCATCTGTGATTGTAATTGTGCACCATGTTTCCACTTGCTTACAGTAGCCCATCTTCCCTTCTTTGGCACTGGTCCTTCATCTTCCCTCCAGCTTCCTATTTCTTCTTTCACCTTTTCTTGCCCCAGGAGCAGTGCTGGCTACAGTGTTTCCCTGCTATAGCACTGGGAGTTGGAGGGCTTCACATCTCTTCCTTCTGAGCTGCTACAGCATTTCAGACCTCTGCCAGCAAAGCACTAGGCAAAGCAGAACTGGCATGTGGGTCCAGAGTTCTCAAATGGAAATGGGATGTCCCGGAACTGCCTTACACTGCAGCTTAAACTAAAGGGTTGAAGTCCTCCTTTATGTGTGATGAGGCCCTAATCTCTAGGGAAATCAAATCAGCTGATTTGTGGAGGATGAGTGAATAAGAAAGTACATTCTGGCTGTGGACTCTGAAACACAACTAGTACCCATCCGTAATTATAGAATCACAGGCTGGTTGGGTTTGAAGGGACCTTAAAGCTCATCCAGCTCCAGCCCCTGCCACGGGCAGGGACACCTTCCACTAGAGCAGGTTGCTCCAAGCCCCTGTGTCCAACCTGGCCTTGAACACTGCCAGGGATGGGGCAGCCACAGCTTCTCTGGGCACCCTGTGCCAGCGCCTCGGCACCCTCACAGGGAAGAGCTTCTGCCTCAGAGCTCATCTCAATCTCCCCTTTGGCAGGTTAAAGCCATTCCCCTCTGTACAGTCACTCCATGCCCTTGTAAAAGGCATCCTGGTGTTGTGGTATTGTGAACAGTTAATACAGTATTGCATTTTATTTCTTAGCAGAGACTGTGGTCAAGGGAAGTTAAATACTGTGAGACATTAAGGAGTTCATGAAATCGTGAGGATGATGACTAGTCTTCATGTTCTGATCTGTAAATCACTGGCACTGTTGGCAGAACACTGTATCCATGGCAACGTTGTGCTCAACTCCTGCCTTGATCTACACACACGTGCACACACAAACAAATAACTGATCTTGTCTCTTGATGGCTCACAGCATCAGTAGCAGGGCACCAGGATGACTCCTTGCCAGAGGAGGTCAGGACTAGGTTTTGTTCTGTCATCACTTAGCGTTTCCTCCGATGATTGCAACTGTTACCCTCACTACTTCAGGCAGATGTCAGTTCCTTCAAGGGATTGTCAAGTTATGCCCTATCCTAAGTTTTGATGGGTTTTGGTATCATTGACTTGTTGGCTGAGGAACATGTGCGTAATTAACATTACACTGACTTCTTTTGTTGTTTTGTTTCGGAGCTGCTTGAGCTGTGTTAAATTTGTTTACCTTATTGCATAACCTTTTGTGCTGACTGGGTTTTGTTTGTTTCTTCTTTTAATTGAATGCTACGATTGGATCAGTGTGGAAATCGGGTTTTCCCTTTTAACTATAGGGAAATCCTTCCATAATAGGATTTAGTCAAATTGCAAAGGAGAATGGAGAATATTATAATAAAAGGATAGCACGGCAGGAAAAGGCTCAGATGGGATCCAACAATCAAGTTGTTCAGGCGTATACTCTCTAGGAAAGGGATTTGGGGAATTATTGTGATGAAATCTTAAAGCTATGAATCCAAATGCAATTTAAGAAGGGAAAGTCCAATCAGCATTATTATTTTTCTGTCCACAATGGCTTTTAAATAAAATTAGTTCTTGGAAAAGGAAGTAGAAGCAAAGGCTTTCATAATATTTTTTTTTCTCTTTTCTTGGCTGTACTTCATTCTCCCCAGTTGTGTTTCTATTTTCTTTTGTCTTCTCTTTATCTGTTATTTCCTCTCAAACTTAGTAAATACTGTTGAGAAGAATGGAAATACTTTGAATTTTTTTGTTGTTTTAAGCTTAATGAGGGCGGCTCATGTAGCTTCAGCCTTGTTTCTATAGAGCTGTGCAAGATATTAATGAAGTGAAAATTCTCACTGTATTAAAATGCATGTATTGGATGTGCACCAGAAAAAAAATGTTTATACTTCAATGTCTTAATTTATACTTCAATGTCTTGTGATTTCCAGCAAAGACATTGTTTATGCTTCAGTGTCTTTGCTGGAAATTACTTCACTCTTATGCATTCTTCCAAACTGTGTGGTTTTATTTGACCTTAGTTTTTTTGGTTTTAGGAAAACTCCATTATGTAACAATTTTTTGTATGACAGTGGCAAATTAGTCACCTTTCTATCTTTCAGCATTTATACAGACTCTATTGCCATAGTAACCGAGCTCTTCATAGTTGTTAATGTATTAATCCTCAGAACATCCCCGTGAGGTAGAGAGGTATTCCTGACTCGCACGTGAGACACTGAATCACAGGGAAACCGAGTGATTTATGGATAACCCCACAAGCCGACGAGAGCGGAGATACACTCTCATTTCTGTTCCTGTGGTATAAGTGCCCTCTTGGTTGAACTGTCTTTTCTCTGCCCAGCTTTCTCAAATGAATGAATTTTAGTGAAATTGGCTGCAGCCATCTGGAATGGGCTCATTTGCATATAAGATCTGTGTGGCTGTCATTATTCAGCACATCAGGTTTAATGAACTCTGAAGATACCAAGGAAGGAAATGTATGGACTGCTACTGTGTATTCTCAGTGGATTGTGAGAGAGATTTTTCTTCCTTGGTATCACAGTACCAGCAATTGGCTGCTTGTAATATTAATTTGGTATACCAGTACTAATTTAATTGGCAATATTTGGCTCATATCTCTGTGCTCATAGAGCAGTTTGTTGTTACATCTACTTTTGAAGACTGACTGACCTTTGGAACTTTTTAAGCTTGACTTTTTGTAATATTTGCTTTCAGAATTCTCTGCTATTCTTGGGCTTTTTTTGTTTTTATTTTTAGACAGAACATACTTCACGTGCAGAAAGGAAAAGACGTGATTCATTCGGGATGTTTGACGGTTATGATAGTTGTAGTGAGGACACCAGCAGCAGCTCCAGTTCAGATGAGAGTGAAGAGGAGGTTGCTCCTTTGCCATCCAGTCTCCCGATTATAAAGAACAATGGACAGGTCTATACTTATCCAGATGGCAAATCTGGCATGGGTAAGTAGGTGGTGCATGAATACAAAGAGTTTGATATTTATGGTTTTTTAGCCTGTGCTGTGAGTTGTGAGGGTCCAATCCCAGATGTTGGTCCCAATTGAAAAGGGATCAAAACATCTGTTTGCTTGTGGAGGGGAGACATGGTTTGTTTTGGGATGGGGGGAATTGTTTGATTTTAGCTAAACTAAAATAAGGTAGATTTTGAAACCTGCTGTCAGGAATGAAACAGAATGGGAACATCCACCCTCCCATCAACTGTGTGTTTTGTATATATGCACATGCATGTGTATGTTCCTGTGTACATTGCTTTTACTCTTTGAGCTTTGTGGAAGATGTCACTGTGTTCTCTCTATGCTTGGGCATATATTCTCTCTACCTTTTGTTATATATCAATATATTGAAATATATTTTTTCCTATACTAGGAAGACTTCATTACTGCTACTGTATGAAGTCTGTTAGTGTATACCTGTACACTACCCACTGTGAATTTTAAAAGGGAAGACTATTTTTATCATTGGGAAAAATACTTTAGCCAAAATCATTAGTGATTAATAGAGCTCTCTCTGGGTAGAGTCTCTCTGGGTAGAGTATTGTCTCATTGGCTTAGTTGATCACAAACTCTTATTCATCATGGAACAACTCAGTGGGTGATGCTGTCAACCTCTGAAGCATATGATTCTAACTAGAAGAGAATATTGGTGGGCTGGGGTACTTTTGGTATGCTAATTTATGATGCAGAAAAGAGATCTGGTTTCTTTTTGGGTAGGAAGTATTAAATATTTAGAGGAAATTGAGATTGGCAGGCCCAGATTAAAAGCAGATGCTTGAGAACCATGGAAACACAGAAATCTGCTTTAGCTGGGTCATTCATTTTTACCAGTGGCAAAATTAACAGGGAGCAGAAAGGAGGCAGTATTTCACCAATGGTTCTTAGTGTTTCATTGACATCTGTGCTGGTGGTGTTATTTTAAGTCACGGTTTTCGTGCAATTCTCTTCACGTTTGAAGCCTCAGCAGCTGTTGGGTGGTGCCACCTACAGGACCTTCCTTATATCGTTTTTGTTCTGATTTTTTTTTACTGAGGTCTTCATTACACTCTTAACATTTGGCTTTTCCTCTCCTGATCAGCAACATGCGAGATGTGTGGAATGGTTGGTGTCCGTGACGCTTTTTACTCTAAAACGAAACGCTTCTGCAGTGTGTCGTGCTCTAGAAGCTATTCATCCAACTCCAAGAAGGCCAGCATTCTGGCCAGGCTTCAGGTAGCGGTACAGACACCATTTTCTTTATATATACTTATTACAGTCTGTGTTCATAAGATGTCTACATCTGTAAAACTTGCCGGCTGTTTTAAGATAAGTCAAGTTTCTTTACACCTTGAAATATTCATACAAGTGATTTTGTAAGCCAAAACTGTATTAGTAATGAACAAACTGCTTTCATAAGCAGAGCAAATTACAGGGAATACTGACTCCTTATTTCATTTCTGCTGCAGTGGCCCTGCTGCAAGAAAAAGATCAGGAAAAATCATCAGTCTGCATATGTAGTGACTTGAAATTCCATGCATGTCATACCCGAGATACTCTCTGGCTTTAGAGAGTGTGAAGACTTACTCAGCATTACTGTGGTTTGGTTTTGAGGGTGCTCTCAACTATATAGATTTGCAAAATGGGGTCTCTTCTGTTCACCTACAATATTAATCAAGTAATCATGAAGGTGTATTTGTAACATTGCAGAAAAGAGAGAGAAATGTCAAAAAATACCATTATGTCCAATCTCAATTTTATTGTAACAAATGCCAAGTATTTGCATAGGTATAAATTAGATGAAGAGTTCTTCCTTTTGACCTACTTTTAAAAGATATCTTTTTTTCAGGTAAGCAACAATGAATCTATAATGCTGCTCAAGTTGGAATACTAGTACAAAAGGCACCTTTTGGACATTCTTTGCTGCTGGTTTTTAAACTTACTCATTGTTATATGTAATTTTGTGATACTTAGTCAAGTTCCATTCTGTGTTGTTCTAATTCGAGTTAAATCTACCAGAGATATGCTACAGACCTATGGAAATTTCCTGATGGGAGTTTGAAAAGACTTTATTTACTTAGCTTTTTTTGTTTTAGGGTAAACCTCCAACAAAGAAGGCTAAAGTTCTACAGAAACAACCTTTAGTGGCTAAATTAGCAGCATATGCTCAGTACCAAGCAACTTTACAAAACCAGGCAAAGACTAAAGCAGGTAATGGCATATGAACAGAGCTGAAACAAATTCTTGGTAATGCAAGATTCATTAGCAGCTTCCTAAATAAAATAACTTTCTCTTAGCAGCTGTCCCTGTGGAAGGTTTCAGCTGGGGTAACTACATCAATAGCAATAGCTTTACAGCAGCTCCTGTTACCTGTTTTAAACATGTAAGTATTTTTCAATATATGCTATCTTTTTCTGTGTGTGCATGAGAGAGAGAGAGTCCATGTTAGTTCTTTAATCTTTGCAAAATACTCATATCCAAATATGTTTCATGGTCTTGGACTATGAACCTTGTAAACCGTGTTAGTGTGACTACTTTTGATTTTGATCTGTCCTTTAAAACCATTCTGAACACTGTCAGTTACTCTTATGATGCTGCCATAATCAAACATAAAAGGAGGATTCTTAAACACGTGTGAAGTTCTTCTTCTCACATTCAAGGTGCAAAATCATCAAATGCACTATAGAGTAACAAACCAATTCATGCTGTGTTAGAAAAAGTTACAAAAGGTTGCGTCAGGCTTGCTTCGTTACATTAAACTGATCTTTTGGTTACATATTTGGGTTTGAGATGTGTTTTTGTTCTTTCTCAGCTTAGTCAGAGTCTCCCTGCCAGTCGTACTGCCAGGTAGTGTAGAAATAGAGGTAAAGGAAGGCTTTTTATTAACCTGAAATTAGAGGTTGGTTTTCTTTGATTTAGAGTTAGAAAAATGCCAAAGAAAGAGTTCTCAGGTATTACAGAATGTAATTAGGGATGAAGAAAATACTTAGCAGCATCTGTCCTTAATGTGCTTATTAAATTCCAGTTATTAGATCTGTTTAAACATTGTTGGTACTTTCTGTTTCTTAAGTAAAGACTTTCTGACATAAAGTGTTTTCTCACATACTTTTTATTTGGGAAGTTGAAGTGTTCATCTTACAAGAGTTTTATTTTGCTCAAAATGATCTGATGAAAACTGCAATCAAAACAAACATTTTGTTTCATGGAACTTTTCCATAAGGGTGAAAAGAGAGGCACATTTTCTATCCAGTTCTGGAATTCATGCTGAGCCCTGTCAAGCCATAAATCAGTAGGGGTTGAGGGCTTGTGGCAGTTGGCTCTTTCTGAATAGCACCATTTATGCTCAGAGGCCTTCACCATTGCCCAGGACAGAGCCTTGCATTAGCAGAGCTTCATGAACTTGTATCAAGTTCCATGTGCTAAAGTAAGGTCGTTTGTACTTTGCTTCCACCATTATGTACATGCTGTAATGACTGATTTCATAAGTATCAAAAGATACCACATTTGGTAATGTGGGCTGTGCTGTTACAACAAATTCTTCGTGATGTACGGCATCCTTAATTAGGATACAGCTGCAATAGTTTGGTCACTTGTAATATGGACCATTTTTCTCTTTCTTTCTTACTACTTCTTTTACCAAGTCAGATGTTACACCAGTAATGAGAGCAGATACAATACTGATGTTCCCATTTTACCTTGGAAATTTTCACAAGCTACATGGCAATAGTGCCACTAAGCCTGAATGTCGTTTCTTTTCTGTCCCTGTTTTCCTTTTTAATGCAAGTAAAATGCGACTCCTGCAGACTCCTTAGGAGATTTCTGCATCTTTGGTGGGCATCAGTTAGTATTTAAGGGGTTATTTGCATTTAGTTTTACTGAAATTATTTCTTTGAAAAAAAACACTATTTAAACCAGTCGGAATCTGAAAAGACATTAGTAATCTCTTGTTAGATCCTTCTCTCTCCCCCATTCTCCACTGATAATTAAAAGATACAATACTCTTTTTGTCTGTCTGGAAAGATCGTCCATGTGTTTTTTGTGAACTGTGTAACTTTGATTCATAAAAGCTTGTCCTGATGTTTGTTACTTTTGTGGATTCCGTGCACATGTTGTATTTGTCCATGAGATTGAATATAGAAACTTACTCTGTTCAGAACAAAAGTTTTTTGAGTTGACAGGAAAAATCTCAACATATCTACACTTAAATTAGTTACTAGCTAAAATGCATACCTGGTTATACTGAGTGTATCTGTATGGATATTTTATAGGGAACATTGAGATCAATATTAAAGAAAAGGGAATTATGAAATGTGGGATTTGGGTCATTGATATATATATATTTTTTAATTATTTTTTTCTTAATGACCTGACATACCAATATTTCAGATCTGATGCAATTTTCCCAGATCAGTTCTTTTTTTTGCCTGGGGAGTTATTTGCTCTTCAGTTTAAAACAGTTACATTTTAGAATTAACACATTTGAATCTTGAAGTTCTCTTTCTCTGTATGAGAGAATTTCAAAGTCTTTTGATGTGTTTAGTGTGGTTTTTGTACTTCCCCATTACTTTCATCCCAGGCTCAGTGCTGAGTAACACTAGTGAAATTCACTAGCAGTAGTACAATTATGGCCCTGAATAGTTTGGTAAACTGAAGTAGAGAAGCTGTCTTGGTTTATGTCATACAGGAAGCCTGTGACAAAGCCAGAACTACAGTCTGTGCACCTTCTGCCTTTTATTTTCTTTTTTTATTGTGTGAATTGCCTTAATCAGACACACAACAGTAGCTGATACAAGGAGGAAAACTCCTTCATTTAATGTTTCTAATATTGTGTTATAGCTTAGTCACATACAGTGTGCTCATTGCTAGCCTCCATTCCAATTTCGCTTACTTCTAAACAGTTTCTGCTTTTTTCTATATTTGCTTTTATTAGCTCAAACCATTCCTAGAACAAAAGCAAATTTAGTGCTTTGAGTCATTTTTCATTATTACTTAATGCCCAATAAATAGTCTTTTTTCTTTTCCACTCTGTTTCTAGTGAGATGCACGTTTCCTGAACTTAAGACTTTTTCAATCTTTCTTCCCGTTGAATGTTATTCTGAGCTGAAATACTTTCATTCTCACGGTTTCTTTGTTATAAAAATAAATAAATAAATGCATGTTTTGCTCTAAGGGAGCTTTTCCCAGGATTTTACACTAGGTGGCAGTGCTTTGCTTTCAACTTTTCCTTTTAAACATTTTGCACGTTGTCTTTTCCGGCATTGCCCTTTGTTGGGGTTCTGTTCACACACAGGGTTTCACCGTAGTATCCTTACACTTCAGGAGTTGGTTGCATCATTTTGCCATTAAAATCCTAATTGAAGTTCAAGTCTGAAATCATGTCAGTGTTGGCGCCCTCCAAAACTTTCAGAAGCCACTTATTTAACCCCCAAAGTATTTGTTCAGATGGGCACATGGAGATATGTAGCCTTTAGGCACTCCTATCAAACAGGACCTTCCTGATTGCAACTTACCTTGCAGAGAAGGCAGCTGCCACTCACAGATAAACCCTCCCAGTTCATCTCCCGGAGCAGGAATTAAGGAACCAGATTTTCCTTGTTTGGGAGTGACATGAAGTGGATCTCTTCGTCACGAGTCTGAAAGGTAAATTTGTTCTTACCTGTAAATTATGGTTCTGCTAGTTCGCACTATGCCAATCCAGACTTCAGAGTTGCCCTTCCAGCCAGCACTTAAACAGTGCTTTTTGAGTTTTTCAAAGCCCTGTGCAGACATTGATTGATTAATTAGATGAAGACAGAGAATACATGAAGGAAGATGGCTGTTACAGCCCTGGTTGATCCAGTCTTCCTCCCTTAAGAATATTCACAATGAGTGAAAAAGACAAAGGTGGAGCAGTATACTAAGTATACTGTAAACCACCAGTTTAGGACAGTGATGTAATCTGGCACTTCAGTAGTGATGCTACACAGGATGACTTCCTTCTCCCAAAGAGTGAGCCATATGGACTGGTGTAGGAGAACTAGCAGAACCAATATTTTCACAGACAAGGACAAATTTAACTTTCTGCTATTTCCCTCTATACCAATCCACATTCTAGAAATAAAGATCTGTGCTGTTTCCATTACCAGTTGATGTGAGAAGTGTTTCCGTATACTTTTCTCTCTGAATCAGCTGAATAGATGAACAGGCAGTAAAATATATTTCAGTGAAGTTCAGCTGGATTATGAAATTATTCAGCACTGCTATTTTTAATTGTTTGGCCTCATTTGTATCTCTATACAAGGCAACAAGATTTACTAAAATATGCACTTTGAAAAGTTTATTTCCCCAATTTAATTCAAAAATCTACACATCTCAATTTAGAGATGATAGTGAATATGTGGTAGGACTTGATTAAGAAGCTGTATCTGCAGATTCTGTGTGCGAAAATAAGCCATCATCTTTGGAGCTGGTTTTTTCCTCTCTGCCAGATGGCAGAAAAGAGCTCTGCAGTCTAGACTGGTGTAGATGGGACATAGCAGAACATGAAGAGACCAGGCTTCAAGAATAAGAAACTGGCATACTTGTAATAACTTATTTTTGCTTTAATAGTTAAAATTAGCTGTTTATTTGCATGCCTAGCCTCAAATATTTCTACTAGTGGAGGGTATCCCTTTTTAAGCTAAGTTTAGCTTTTAGTGCTGCTGGTTGGCCTTTGCTGATTACCAGCAAAATTCCAGTACTGTGATTTCCAGTCATTCAGGATTACTGCAAGTTTTACTTGGAGCTCTCAGCCAAAACTTTATGAAGTTGGAGGCTATTCCCACTGAGCAGTGAAATTCTCTGTGTTTGTGAAGAGCTTTGTAAATAAAGACAGCCTTAGAACACTGTCTGCCCACTATGGTGCAGAACCAGAGGATCCCTTCAGTTGTCCCTGTGATACCTGAATATTCTCTGAACTGATAAGAATTTATTTTTCTCAGAACACCTTAGAATTTACATGACTGTTGTTCTGAAATACCCCAACTCTGAGTATTTCCCTTCTTGGTGGTCTCAAGTTTAATTGTAGACTGCATCATTTTTTGTTTTGTTACCAATGTAACTTCAGTTGAGTTACTTTTAAGGTTCTTCAGCGCTGTGCATTTCTGATATCTCTACAGTACCATCCTTGACTATCTTTTCATGATACTCAGTTCAACAAAACTATCTTCTCGAGATAGCAAACTGAATGCAATTTATCTCCAGTTTCCATAAATCCTTGGTAGTTTATCAGGCATGTATTCCATTTTGTTACTAACATGTTAGCCTGAGCCTTCAGGACAGTGTGTGAGGAATCTAGCTGAGCATTTTCTTCTGGCATTCATCACAAAGGTGCCACTCATAAGTGCCTTCTGTTCTTTTGCTTACTTGATGGAATGATCACTGTTCCTCTGAAAGGATGTGAGCCAGTGAGTGATGAACCCTACCATAAGAAGACATCGGGATAGAGTCAAAAAATAACTGTTAGGCATTTTTTCAGGAACATTTCTGATCTATGAAATTTAAAGGTTTCAATGTCTGTGGTACAGGTATAAATTTAAAGTGCCATAGTTTTGTTGCAAATAGAATTGCAGAGGAATTACACCATTCTCATTACAAGCTGTAGGTTGCATCTAGTTGAAACAGTAAAGCTGACCTGTGAGTACATGCAATTTGTATTTGTGCTTTCCAGGTTTTTAGATTTGAAATCCTATAGTTTTTCCAGGAAATACACAGTGATAATTGTCTACAATGACAATACCACACATAAGCTTCAAATCAAAACCAAACTAAGTTTTCATAGAAAGACTGTTTTCTAAACATATGCTTATGTCTTACTGTGTATTTTGATTGTTTTGTCTTAAGTCACTTACAAAACACTGATATAACAACAAATTAATTCTTTTCATGTGGTGAACTGGTGACTTTTTTCCCCCCACTACCTTAAATGATAGGCACCTATGGGGACATGCTGGGGTGATATCTCAGAAGGAGTTCGGGTGGAGGTTCCAAACACAGACTGCAGCCTACCTACCAAAGTCTTCTGGATAGCTGGAATTGTAAAATTGGCAGGTAAGTTTATTTTAGTTGAAATGATTTAGTCAGTGGTCGCCTGGTTAGTTTAATGTTGACACTGGTTAGGTTGTCAGAGCTGCATGAATAGGTTATATGGTTTAGCACTATTCACTGTGTTATGTACTGTTTTACAGGGGCTTCAGTGATGCTTGAGAATGCCTGGGGCTTTTTGTCGTGTTTTGGGTTGGTTTTATATTGTGTCAGAGTACATTAAGAGCAGTGCAGAATGAGGATATAGTAGATTGTATAAGAGCAAGTAACTTTTCTTGGTTAGAAGTTAAAGATTACGCAGCTAAGATACGAAAAAGCATATACTGTGGGTAATTGCTTTTGTCCTTCTACATATAACTTCTAAAGGTTTATAATTCAAAATTTTTGATTAAAATTTGATTTACATGGTGGCATGTGCACACTTATTGAAACTATCCATTCTGTGCATCAATACCATGCAGAAAAGTGCTATAAGAATAACATTCTATAAAAAGTCATAGTCTAGGAAGTCTTGTGTGCTATACATTAAGATTGGTAAGGAAATACTAATGTGTATTTCTATAATCTTGTTCAGTTTTTATCTGCTTTACATGGGATTGCTTTTTTTCAGGCTACAATGCGCTGCTAAGATATGAAGGCTTTGAAAATGATTCAAGTCTTGACTTCTGGTGCAACGTTTGTGGTTCTGACATCCACCCAGTTGGTTGGTGTGCAACCAGTGGGAAGCCCCTAGTCCCTCCTCGAAGTATGTAAATAGTAGCCTTACCCATTGATATCAGAGTCTTGTTTTATTAAAGTAGATTTGCTTATGGTCCAGATACCAAAGTATTTTTTTACCATAGCAACTCTATCAACAGTTATGAATAAATCATTTTATCTTTTGGAGAAATAAGGACTTGACTGATGCTGAGAGTGTTTCTTGGAGTAGCCCATCTGATGTGACTTAGAGCTTTTAAGATGCAGGTGGAAGCAGTTAGCTGATCAGTGATGTGAACAAGCACTGATTTTATTTATATTTAGTCATTACATTCTTTGCCCTGATGTACCCATAAACTTAGTCTTGGGTAGCATTCATTCTCTAAAGAGTTTTTTGTCATTATTGTCATCCAGGCTTTTTAACAGTCATCTGGGATTTCTTCTTTACATATTCCAGCCTCTAATATTGTCTCTAATGGACACAATTAAAAATCAGTGGCTTATTTTTTCCCCTTCATTTGCAACAGCCATCCAACACAAATACACAAACTGGAAAGCTTTTCTAGTGAAACGACTTACTGGTGCCAAAACACTTCCTCCTGACTTTTCTCAGAAGGTAAGGCTGATGCAATATCAATGATGTACTGTAACCAAAATTGCAGCACAATGTGAAGAACTGAAGTACCTTTCAATGGCACATTAGCTCCTTTTGATACAGTAGTTTCTTCCCTTAAATACAGTTTTCCTTGTAATCTCTTTTCTCCATTTATGTCCACACTTGTCAGTATGTGTTTGGAAAACTGTTTCCTCTGGCAGAAAATAATTTTCTTTTGAAATTTGTTAGTTTGTTTTAAGTTTTAAACACCCCAATTTAAAAATAAATGAATAAACCCCAAACCAAAAGTGCCAGTCAGCTACCCTGTGATACATTAAACAAAATTAAAACTAATTTTTCTAATTCAAGAATGGGTTTTATCATGTACTATTTCAAGAAACTGAACAAAATGTGTTAATATATCACATACCTAGGTACAATAAAGGACATGCTTTTAAATGTTAATCTGTTTCATCTGCTCTGGACTCATTTTTTTTGCTGTCTATAAGTCGTGTCTCAAGTGTGGAAGCTGCCTGTATATAGTGTGCTGTAAGTTTACTTACTAATATGAGATATTATATAGCTTTCAGTGGGAATATTGTTGTCTTATACTGCATCTAATATTAAAGAAAGAAGAAAAAGGAACACATCTGCAGTTGTTCATTTCTATTTAAAAATTGGCTATGTTGGAAGCCAAATTAAATTGGCAAGATCTCAACACTTGGAGTTAACAATGGAAGTGGCAAGTGACAAATACTTACTTTTAAACAGAATGTGTGGTCTCAAGGCATGCTAACATCTCTTTCCATTCTTTTCCTTTCTTTTTGATATATTATCAAGAAACATGTTTGTGAGTGGCCAGTTTTAATTATGTTGAAGGTTTGTTTTCCATGCCTTTTATAATAAAGTATTTTAATTCTATTTTTAAAGTAAAGGTGTTTTGCATGGATGAAAAAGAAAAACAATCTTGGGAGTTTGTTTGTTAAAATCATTTCTCAATGTGATTTTATCCATTGTTCACAACTGAACAAACTTTCATTAGATCACTGGAAGATTCCTGTAACCCATGTGCGAACTCTTATTAGAGGCTGTACTTGATACTATTAGAGCATTGTAGGATCTGTTCTTCACTTTTCTGAAACATTTAATTTTCCCCCATGAACAGGGAAATACAAGAGAAATCATTTGTGTCGGTTTTGCAGGTTGATTAACAAGTACTTGAATTAAATGAGAAGCACATTGATACCAGCTTTAATAGCAGAAGACAGATGACTAAAGAAAACCACAGTATATTCTTACTGAATGGCTTTTTTTTCTATTACTTTAAGGTATCTGAGAGTATGCAGTATCCCTTCAAAACTTCCATGAGAGTAGAAGTTGTTGACAAAACACACCTTTGTCGAACAAGGGTAGCAGTTGTAGAATGTGTCATTGGAGGACGATTAAGATTGGTGAATGAAGAAAGTGATGACAAAACTGATGACTTCTGGTGCCATATGTACAGCCCACTCATTCATCACATTGGTTGGTCTCGAAGTATAGGACACAGATTTAAAAGATCTGGTAAGCTTGTTGTAGTTTAGAGGTGTCTTTGTGGGTAGTATTGGCTTGGAGAAGTCTGATTTAAGCAGTTCTGTCACTTTACGCAATTAATAAAACTAGCTTGAATAATGATCTTTAAAAATTTATAGTGTGGTCCAGGGGGTTTAACAATTATATTACATTTGGGAGTTTTAAGTTACAGATATAAATGGTGTATTTTGCAGCATTGGAAAAAACAAATTAATTTTAGGTTGCTCTGTGGTATGTCGATGGGATGCAGCAATAAACAGTAGTTAACAAACTGTCAATGCAGGAAAACCTTGAACTGCATTATTCAAGCATGGTAAACCTCATTTTTCATGATGATGTCTGGAATTACAGAGTCCTGCTCCACAAACTCCTTATTTCTTCACATCTCTCATGTACAGTGCAACATGGATAACGTCTGTCTTTTAATATTTCTCTGCTCCATTGAGCTTGTGTCTCTTGTCAGAGCAGGATTCATGTAAAACATGCAGAAGGCATCCCTTGAGGAACATCTTCAGTTTTCCCAGCGCTTAAACTTTGACTGAAACCATTTAGATACAAGAGTGGTTAAAGAAATCAAGAGCAGTGCTACTTCCCAGGAATGGTGTCTTTAACAGAGTTCCAGGGGTTGCCCTTGGAAAGTAGTATTCAAGGGTTGGCTAAACCCAGCTATGTATAAAAAGATTTACTTTCTTGTCATAACAGTGCAACGTAGTTGCCAATTTCTTGCAAAAGCTTCTGTGTACGTTAGAATCAATTCTGTGACATAATCAAGTGCCTTGTAAATACTGGATATTTGTTTTTTTCCATAAATGTGATGGTGTTGTAGAGGTATTTCAGGAAGAAGTCAATAAGGAAAAGCTGGATTACGGCCTCCAGAATTTTGTGGTAGTCCTGTTATAAACTGTGGGCCTCCCACACTAATGATTGCCCAGTATAAGTTAACATACTCAGAAAAACATACTGTCTGCTATTAACAAAACTTCTGAATAGAATCTACTATTATTCCTTGTAGATATTACAAAGAAACAGGATGGACATTTTGATGCACCCCCACATTTATTTATGAAGGTGAGTTTGCTGGCAAGAACACTGTTTTCTCAGAGTTGATTGAGGACTTAAGTCCAGCCCACCATGAGCATTACTTCTTTTATTCAAGCACTTGCCTAATTTGGCCTCCTTAACATAAGCAGAGATGATACAGCAGGTATTTCCATCTGTTACTTTGGCAGTGTGGGATTACATTTTGTTCCAAGCTTATTAGAATCTTAGCTTCTGGTGCTGTTATCTGATTCTTTAGGTGAAAGAGGTTGACGCAGCAGGAGAATGGTTTAAAGAAGGGATGAAATTGGAAGCTATAGACCCCTTAAACCTTTCAGCAATATGTGTGGCAACGATTAGAAAGGTAAGAAAACAAACGTGTTTTGGGAAGGTAGATAGGAATCCTTTATTTACTTAACTTTATTCAGGCTTGAAACGAAAGAACTCAAAGCCAAAATAAATATGCAGTTCATTCACACAGTGAATGTTTATGGAATGTGTCCAGTTATTGTTTATATACAACTACTATGAAAAAGACAATAACTCAGGTAAATTTTTGTTTTGACTTTAAACCCTAGAAATTCAGCCTTTCCTTTAATTAGAACGTTTGTGAGTTTAGCTCTGCTAATTCCAAGTGTTTTGCAACTGAAACCTCATCTCGCTTACTTGAAGAAGCCTGTGAAGACATTTTAAGGATGTACTTCTTTCCTAGCTTGATTGAAAGGGAGCTCATCCATGTGAAATCTATTTTAAAAGAGAAAGAAAATGTGAGAAGTAGCTTAGCAGAATTGTATAACCTTACCAGTGAGGAGAGGGGTTATGATTTTGAGTCTTTTGTCTCATTAATGGTGTGCAGAATATCTTTGCAAGCTAAAGAGTAGACTGAATTATAAAGCTTTAGAAGTAGAACTGATGTTCATGACTAGAGACCAGGAAAAGGAAATGGTCATCTCATAACTTTGCTGTTAACAAAGGTACATCTGACAATAGTGCACCCGGTCTTGGAGACAGGTATGAATTGGGATTTTTTGTTTTGTTACAATTGAATGTCCTTCTAAGTGTGCTTCCATTATTATTGAGTTACTTTTCACTCTTTTGAAACATGGCATGCTTTCTTTCTAGCCTTATCACAGAGTTCAAGGTATTTAATGTAAAATTTTGTTTTTCTTCACAAAGGTTTTAGCAGATGGCTATCTTATGATTGGGATTGATGGCTCAGAAGCAGCAGATGGGTCTGATTGGTTTTGTTACCATGCCACTTCCCCTTCTATTTTCCCTGTTGGTTTCTGTGAAATTAACATGATTGAACTAACTCCACCCAGAGGTACATATAGCATTCTGACCACATTTTATTTTGAATATTTTTCAGTGATATTGTATGTGCCATATGCTTTGTTTCTTAACTCAGTCTACAAAATTCATGTCACTTCTTAGGACTTTCTCAAGTCTGAAACAGATACAACAGTGTAACTTCAAAGTAATCTAAAACAGAGATGACAAATTTCCAATTTAGGAAAAGTTAAATTGAACATTGATTCTCTGGCTAAAATAATTTGCTTTTACTGTCAGAAACTGAGGATAGCCACTAGCTGAATAGTAGATCCATTAAGTGAATGGGAAGTATGCTTGTCACTGAAAGGTCTGTTCAGAATATGGCATTGCTTGGGAAGTCCTGGCCGTCAAAAGGATTAAGAAGCATTGTAAAGAATCTCAGGCTTAGGCTAATTCACAACAATACCAGTCAATTTTCTAAGGAATATGCACAAACTTGAGCTTTGAGGAAGTAGCCCTGAGAGCTGTATGCTGCATAATCCCTTCTGTGAGAGAAAGCTGTCTGTCCACTAGCACATATGCCTACAGAAAACTGTATTGCCTTCATTCTTCCATTTTATTGTCTTGGTCTAGTGATTTATAAAGGATTGTTACTAGCTGTGTAACAGCAGATAATAATGGTTTTGTATGGATTTTTTTTTTTCTCCATTCTCATTCTTGCAGGCTTCTACTTCAAAGACAGTGTAATGCAACGTGCAGAAAATAATTTCATATCATTTTCATTATTGCACACTAATGAATCTGTCATCGCTGAGTCTGTGGAAGGTGCAGTTGCACAGATTTACTGCTAGTTTTCAGTCAGCTCATTTAGTGAATTTATTGCCTAGAAATTCATGGGCATAATCAGCCCTAAAAAATAGGTGGTACAAGAGTCTCTTGAAATAAAGAAAGGTTTTGTGGGAGGAAAAAGCATGCATATCAATACCTATCAGTCAATTTAGAAATAGATACATTAAATTAATGATACAGAATAGGAAAGAATCCTCCCTTCTGTGATAAAACTTGTCCTCATTACTCTGCGAACACTACTTACACAATAGAATGTGCATTTTGTTAGCACATTTATGATACTTCTGTGTTTCTTGTATCATGGCAACCTCATCCTTTCTCTACCTGTGTATTTTTCCTTGTATTGCAGTTTTCCGTAGTGGTTCTGTATCAGCCACTGAGCAGTGATTAAAAATTGCACATGCAATAATTTAGAAGTCCTTTGAAAGAGGAATTAACAGGAGTAAAATACAGCACATAATGCACATTAACATATTTAACAGGATCACAGTAATCAAAGCTTCTTAGCTCTTGCAAGAAGTTTATTTTGCTTTCCAAGTTATGGGCTTGAAAATGAACAGTTTCTGAATTCTGACAACTCCAACAAGGACCACGTGCACATGTCTGTAATCTGTGTGTGGTGAGAAGTTAAAGGACTTGCATACAAATATATTGATCTAGCCAGGAGCTATGCATTAACAGGAAAGCTTTAATACACAGAACTGATACATTATTGCCCTTAATAATTTTTAGTTATCCAACTACATCTGTTCATGCAAATATTACATACCTATTGTGAACAGTTTTCCAAATTGTATGTAGCAATGCAGATAAGACAAATCACTGTGAAATCATTGGACTTTATAAACTCATTCCTTCCAAACATCTTCATCTCTTGCTGGAATCAGTAGAAGATGCTTAGACACTTTCAAGCATAGGATTGCATTTTGGGCTACCTGCTGAGTCTAGTCCTGCAGAACTGAGCTATGATCCAATGGGAGCTCTCTACCCCCCTTAGATGAGATCCAACCGTTTCCTGTAGCTCCCCACGCCATGCGCATTACACTCAATCTGTTCAGGATGTCCAGCACTGCATGTGACTACAGAGAAATCTTTCAAGCTGCTATTGCTCCAGCTACAGTTTGAGTATTGTTGGTTTAAGCAGTTGTAGAAGTTGCCCAAAGTAAAAAAATAAGTCCTGCATATTTTATGCGTATTCAGTAGGCAAACAAAACCTGAAGATATTTGGGAGATTATTCTTTATAATAGCTTTTAATTTTAAAAGGAAAAGATCCTGTAATTTTCCATCTTATGGCTGGGTTTACCCTTATTTTAAAGTATCCATGCTTGTTCTTACCACTCTGTTCCTAATAGTTCAAGTGTTTAAATAGTGGAGCTCTTTCCCCACAGGAAAGACACTGGATGTGCTTAATTTCATGATCTGTTCTGGGTCATTTGTGTGGGGTATTATAGAGATCAAGGATCTACGTGGACAGAAAGCTTCAAGTATGAATGATTAATCGTAACATTAAATGACACTTTCCATGTTATCTAGAGACTCATTCATCTTGTTTGTTGCAAATGAGCTATGTCCAGGTGACTGTCTTGTCCCTTAGACCAAAGCTCAGAGGGTGGAATTTTCTGATGTTAATGTTTTGCTTCTTTGTTGTCTTTTTTAGCCATAACACAGTGCCAATAGGCTATTTTTGTTGTTGTTCCTATGCATGAAGTTTGCAGTTGATGTATGTAAATGTTGTTTTAAATTCACAGGTTATGCAAAACTCCCTTTTAAATGGTTTGACTACCTCAGGGAAACTGACTCAATAGCAGCACCTGTAAAGCTCTTCAACAAGGTAATACACATTATACATCTTTAAAGGGAATTAGCGTTTTCTTTACATTTCTATCTGTGTAGTCAGTGGGATTCACCCATTTCATTAAATGCAATTTTGAAAAACTAAGGCAACAGAGACTTTCAGAAATAAGAACTATTTGAATATATTAAGCTTCACTATTTCTAAAATGTGAAATA
>NW_009932244.1:0-15410 GCF_000696875.1 Nestor notabilis | reverse complement strand
TTCCCTACATTAAGTTAACTGAAATACTTATTTCAATATTGTGCTTAAACCATCTCAATTAACATGTTTGCTTACTGCTGTTTGCATTATTGGCTTTTCCAGGAAGTTCCAAACCATGGGTTTCATGTTGGAATGAAACTGGAGGCTGTTGATCTGATGGAACCTCGCCTGGTATGTGTGGCTACAGTAACTCGCATTATCCATCGTCTTTTGAGGATACACTTTGATGGATGGGAAGATGAATATGATCAGTGGGTGGACTGTGAGTCCCCAGACCTCTATCCAGTGGGATGGTGTCAGCTAACTGGATATCCACTACAGCCGCCAGCGCCACAGTGTAAGTTCCTGTCTTGTCAAGAACGTACCAATTGTCCTTGTTCTTCAGTGATGGTTTTTCCTAACTCCATCCTTTTCAAGTCAGGTCACCAGCCGTAACAAAAATAGAACAAGGTGTTGCTGAGGCTTAGAATTGCACAGTTCTGATCTTTTCCACCTTGACTTTTAAAGTACTTCTGGGTGTTTTGTGGCTACTGTTTCTTCTGATTCCAGAAGATGCTTGTTTGATGCAGGGAGAAAAACCTTTTACTTACTCATTGGTTCTAGATAATATCACTGAGAATTTCTGTTGCTTTAAGATTGCAAATATACATGCTTTACATACTGAATTTGATGGAACTCATCATGTGCATTGCTGTTCATGTGCAGAAGTATTTATGTGATAAGGCTGTATCTTTAGTACATCAAGACCTGTCCTGTCAGGTCAAGTTATATGATAATAACTGATATCTCTATTTTGAAAACTGTTAGTGTATAATGAGAGGGCGACAGTAGTTTCTGTTAGTAGTTTAATGGGAGGCTTTTCCCACAAGAAATGTATTCTGCCTTTGTTCAGTCACTAGGGGAAAAATCCTGTAACTGTGTAACAGCTTTGATACATTCTGAAGTGTTTTCCCAAAGTTTAAATTTTCATTGTGAACTTTAATTTAGAATTCTGAATCTTCTTGCAGCGTCACGAGACAGCCAGTCAAGTTCCTCAAAACAGAAGAAAAAAGCTAAATCCCAACAGTACAAAGGACATAAAAAAAGTGGGTGACAAAGTAGTGTTTGCACTTTATCTGTTGTTTTAAAAGCTTGTGGTCTCTCCCTAAGTGCCTATTCGATTTGGGAATGTTTGTGTGGAAACAGGTGTTATGCTTAAAGGTGCAGTATGCCATAAAAGGAACTTTTTCATTGAGAATAACCCATTTTTGTAACTAGCAACAGGGTAGATTTTGCTGCTAATAATGTATATTAATTGTAGGTGGACAAGTGTTACAATATTTTTGGTATTCACACAGAATTTCAGTTTAATAATACATTGACTATGCAAGTGGACTGTCTTACACAGGATACTCAGGTATCAATTAACACACTTTTACCTCTGCTCTTTGTAACACAGGTGTAGCAATAGGAACCGAGTTACTTGGGTCAGAAAGAATGAGATGTAGAAAACTGAAGTTATCATCTGGCTGGTTCATTTTTTAAACAAAAGTGACTTTTTTTACCTTTTTTTTTTTAAGCTGAAACATCTGTGGGAATTGTATGTATATAAGACTTTGATATTATTTTCAGAAGCAATAAATAGCACTGCTGGATGTGACTATTCTTGTCTCAGTAGAACATAGTGATGACGCATTTAAGAATCTTGAAGTATTCAGATTCTTTCCATAGTAATTGTTTCCTTTGGGATCAGATTATCTTCAAAATTCACAACCAGTTTGAATTTGCACAAATGCACATTTTGCATTTCTTCATATTTTTATTTCCATGACTGTTGGATTAAGCTGAAAATCTGTTTTGTATGAGTAAAATACAGGGAGTAGAGACAGTCAGTGGTGGGACCTTCTCCCACCATTCTTCTCAGGAAATCAGGTGCATCTTTATTTTTCTCCTCTAAGCAATATTACAGTTTCATATGGCAGTTTTATTCCAAAGGTTCTCAAGTCATTTTTCCAATAATCTGACAGTTTGAAAGGCCTCTTGAGTCAAGAGCAACAGCAACTTGACAGCTACTGTACAGCTCTTGTATGCGCAAGAGATCATGAGACTATAGACTTACCCAGTGTTCTTAAGAGCCAAACCATTTTTAAATGATGTTTACCTCAAGTTCTTACAATATCTTTTGTTTTAAGAAGCACCAATTACAACTCAGGGAGTTTTTTTCTGCTACATAAGAATGAAGTTTGTCCTTACGGAAGCAGATTGTCTACTTCCAGACTGCTTAACTATGTATTACATTTGGAGCATCAACTCATTATGCTCACTCATTTTCTTGATGTTTTCTTGAAAAGAAGGTGCGTTATTTTATACTGCAGACATCTGGGCAGATCAACTGCAGAAAACTCAGGTTTCTGTGAGCTTTAGCTCTCTTTCATCTATTCCCCTTATTTCAAGTCTTTCCATCTTTGAACAGTAGTTTGTTGTAGTAAAATGAATTCACTGATTTCTGTTCTCTCACAGATGTAGCTGACAGGGAAGGGTTGATTGGCCTGGGATGGGAAAAAAGATACCCTGTTTCTGAGTAGGAGCCGAAGCTAAACTGTGAGATAGGTCTGCCCTAGCTTCCTGCAGTGATTCTGAGAATTGTGTCAAATGACATTAAAACTGTGGTTTTATCTCATGCCTTCCATGTGATAGAAGGATTGACTTAAATGAAGAGCTGTGCTGCAGTTGTGTAGAACTAATGTGAGGAATTAAAACCCTTGTCTTCCCAGTCCATTTGTGAATGGATCTCTTAAAGCAATCTGTAATCACTAGTTATTGCAGAAAGCAACCTTTGCCATTGTGTTCTTCGGACATAAAAAGAAGTTTACCAGTGAGTGCCACAGGTAAAGCAGGTGTCTGGGAAGTTCTTACGACCTCCTATTGTGCCTCAGTGTACTGTTTCCTCTTTCTGCTATTAGAGGAAATAAACAGTAAAATCCAGATCCTCTTCAGAATCTTGCAGTGGCATTTTCTAAATAGAATTAAGGTACAGAAGGACTCAAGCTGATCTGAGAATATCTCTCTGAAAAGCTGTGAGTGCTGTTGCCTTAAGCTAGGGAAAGGTGCCTATGTCACTAATGGCCTTTGTGTAGGACCTGTTCTTGGATAATCCTGGAGTGTCTGAGCAAATTGTTAGCAAGCTCTGCTGGACTGTCCTGCTCCTTACCTCATCCCTCTCCTTCCACCTAATAACTCTGCAAAAAATTCTTGGTATCTCTTACAGTAAGTGGAACACTAAGACTGGCAAGGAAATTCCTCTTGTCTAGTGCCATAGGAAGATTTATTCTAGGGGAATTTGTTCTTCATTTCTCACTATCTGAAGTAAATTTGGGCTGTGGAAACAAGCCCAAGAACTTCCAGTGATTTTCTGGACAGTTTACTCAATACTAAGAAATCTACTTAATCATCAGAAGATGAGAGAACAAGGTCATGAAAAGTTATAGTTGGCAGCCTCCTACGTGTTTGTTGTTTTCCTAAGTAGGTTATGGCAACTGCAGTGCTGAGTCACAGGAAACAATACTGAGAAAATGTTTTCTGTAGCCTTTTATTGTTCAGCACTTGTAAATAAAAAATAGTCTTCTTTTGAAAAGGATTTCAGTCATAAAACTGTATAATGCAGCAGTAAAATGGAAAGTAACCACAGATTATTAACAGGAACCTCTCTTAATTAAACTAGATTATTTTTAGCACAGAGAGGTGTTACTTCCACATATTTTTCTCAGGTACTCACAATGTGCTCCAGAATGTCTTCAGGTCATTCTGCTGTGGATAATGATGAAAACTTGTAATGCAGTATTTCATCTCCTTGCTGAGTCCATTGCAAAGTGAGTAGCTTGTATTGAATGTGAAGCAGAACTGATAATAGTGAACTCTGCTGTAATGGGATCATGGTAAAAGAGAAGGAAGTTCAACTCCTATTCTACTGTGCCACTACAGGAACTGGTATAACCAGCAGGATTAACGCTCACGTAACACTGAATTTTTCAGTGAACAGTCAGAGTTACCTAATGCACTTTAACCCAAGCGTTTATTTTAGTTTGACTTGATGTTTAGAGAGGAAGATACCAGTTGGGAAGAAACCTGTCAGTTTGTCCAGCCCACCCATGACAGGTGAGGTGCAGAGGAGCTTCTCTGGTGATGACGAGTTGACTCCTCCTCCATATCGAACCCTTCCAGCACAGACAGCCCCGGAGGCCTTCCAGCCTCCCAGGACTAGCCAAGAGTTCAGTCCCAGCCTCAAAACAGGTAACTGGTCACATCAGTCTCTGTTACTGCAGAGGGAAATGATGGACAGGGTGGGGAACTAAACATGGTCTAGCATGTAGCATGCTGACTCATCAAATCTCTTTTTCCTTTTTGTTCTTTTCTTTAAGTTTTGGTTGGTTTTCTTTTTTCTGTTAGAGAGCTTTTCATCCTCACTGACGCCCCATGTCACTGAATTAGTCACAGGAAGGTGTTGCAGCAGGGTTAGAGCTTCATAGCAGGTCATATTGCAGGTTGCTAGGGCACAGAGGAGCTCTGCAGAGTCAGTTTCTGCAGAGTGCAAAAATGCACTCTGAAACTGAACAATAGCGTGGATTTGGGAACACTTGATCTAAGCAGGAAGTTATTGTGGATTATCTTTTGCAGAGGAAGTAACTGTAGACAGTAAGGAATGCTTTTTGCTGTTATGTCACAAAAGCAGTTATCTGGGAAGAGATCTTCAGAATGGAAGATGACTTGAAATTTTGTGTGTTACTAATACAGAAAATGCTTAGAAAATAGTTTGTCCTTTTAGAATTAGATCTTTTGCCTATTTTTGTTATAAAACCTGGTTTCGTTTAAGTATAATTGTGCATCTGTATAATTGTGCATCTTGTGCATCTGCGTCTGTATGAGTAAGCAGAGAAAAACTCTTAAATTCATTCATCAGTAATACTAAGTAAGTGGATTAAAATTTTGAGTTCATTTAAGGATAGTTTATGTGATGTAATCAGTCTTCAATTGTAGAAGTTCACTGCAGGGATCTGTTAGTTTCTTTTCTCCTCTTTTTCTAATGTATGGCAATACACTGTAGCAGCTAAACAGATTATTTCTCACAAGCATGTTTTAGAGATATGATCTGTTGGACAAATGGGATTATGTTCTTCCTGCAGGACAGTTACCAGGCTGATAGATCTAGCTTCATATTTGCTTGATTTACACTCCTGTAAACTTGCTTAAGTCCGAGCAGGATGCCAATATTGGCACAGTCTGAACAGTTCTTCTTGTCGATCTATATCTATTAACATACAAGGACACAGTAACCTGCTTGCCTCCTTTAGACCCCAAGGACAAATCTCACCTCTCCTCTGCACATCTCTCAATGCTTCTCAGGAACTCCATTTTCACTCCAGCTTGCTACTCGTGTATGTGCCCGTCCTTCAGCAGAGTCTTCAATGCAAAAGAGCAGCCTTGCTTAGGAGAGAGTGTTCTGGTGCGCTTGTTTCTGCACTTGTTTCTTCTCTTACTCCAAATCTACAGCTATTTTGCATTCATATAGTGCACAGACACACAAACTCTGAGTTTTCCATGTCACTCAATCTCTGAGTTCCTGTGAAACACCCATATTCCTTCATTTCTGACACCCAGTGCTTTCTATGATCGTTTTGGGGAACTTTTAAAGTTCTGAATTTTGGAGAGGCTGGACAAAATTACTTGTATTTGTGATGTAGCCTTGTTATTATCCAAAGGTCTTTAAGTCTGGGGAAGAGGAGGACATAACCCTGATACTGTATAATAAGTTAACATATTTGAGATCAGCTGGAATTTATTAATTGCACAGATATTCCTCTGCATCGTACACTGCCTCGCATTTTAGTAGCCATAGCAAGGATGTGGGCACATTGCAGGAAATGTTTGATTTGGAGGATTTGGCTTTGAATGGAAGTACTGTAAGATTAGTAGCAAGAGAGGCATCTGCTTTAAAGCATCTTGTGTCATGCTCATTAAAGAACTCTTTCACCTTTTGCACTGTCATAAGCACAGGAGGAGGTTTCAGTACTTCGTCTTGTGTAGTTTGCAGTGGTTTTGCTCTCTTCCTGTGCACGCATGAGTACCTCTCATCCTTGAGTCATTTGAAATGATCTTTCAAGCACTGAACTGCAACTGTTGGACAGCCTCACTTTTGAAAAGAGCCTGTAGCCAGCCTGTCAGAGGAGACTGTTCGGAGAGCCTGACCCTGCTTCTGTACGTACTCTGGACCACACTGCTCCGTTCCATATTGATGTTTGGGGTGCCGAATGACATTGCATGTAACGGTCTTCCTCTATCTCCAGGGATGTCACTGAGACTGTTTAAAAGGGGGTACCTTGTGCATCTGCATCCCTTTTACTTCCAACATGATTGGTCAGTTGACTTCCATTAGCTTTTTTTTATTCTTCTTTCAAGTAACTTTTGTTGTATAGCTGTGTAGCTAAGCTTTTCTCATGGAAGGACTGTAGTTAAAAGCTGTATAGTAAGGAGAAATGAAGCAAAGTGTTATTAAATACCTAAATGTAAGGATTTCAGTTCAAACAGCCAGAGGCAAGCCAAATTATGGAGACTACAATTACTCGTGTACCTGCAGAAGCATTCTACAGACACTGGGGAGAGAAGAAAAAGAACATGCCTGGTGGAGTTCACATTGTATCCCTGACCTGTGTGTAGCCTTTGCTTGAGGTATTAGCAGCATATTCAAGTATCCCCTTATGTGTCTTATTTAGACAGCACTTTCTTTTTTTGTCTTCCACAGATCAAGATTCTAGATCAGAATTGAGTGTAATACAGGGAAAAGAGTTTAGAAGAAGAAAAGGCAGCAAGAAACTGGACTTTGTAGGCTGGAGGAGGTGTCTATTAAAGAAAGATCTGAGGAGCACCTGCAGTATGCTGCAACTTTTGACATTTTTAGTGTCTTAATATTTTAATTTTATTTTTCTTTAGCACAAGAGTTTGTTTCAACAAGGGAGATGACATAGAAAAATAATAGAAGAATAATCAAATGGCTTGTGAGTTATTGCAGGGCTACTAGTAGCAACTAGCTAGTAACTAACTAGTACGTTATGGATTGCTTTTTTTCCCCTCACTGCATATTTCTGCATTTCCAGATACATTGATAATGCATATAAACTCTGTATTCAGAAGCTTTAATACTCTTCTCATTCATTCAGTCAGAGAACCATTATTTGTTTATAACCAACCCTTTAATGTGGGTACTGCACCTTTAAAGAAAGACGTAACATGTTTTGTTTTGCGTATTCTTTTCATTGTGCTCATATTTTGGTAATTGTCACTATTCATTAATGAAACTGGAAAAGTAGTTATGACATTGCTATTCATAACATCTTTTTTTAAGTCTTAGATCTCATTTCTATTTTATTTGTACAAAAGAAAGAAGAGAGAAGATTAAAACTACAAAAAAAAGATGTTTTGCTTGAATGAAACTTACCTTCTAGGATCTTAAAATGTTAATGATGTATAAAGAAATCTCTGTCAATGTGTTTTCTTGTTTCCTATAGACCACCGACAATAATTGGGCTAAGTAATGTGAGTTTAGATTGTATATGGCCAACAGTTAATCTTATTTTTACTTGTATAAAGACTAAATAGGAGGTAAACAGTAAAATAAGCATTGTTCTGAGCAATGGTCATTATTCCTATATTTCAACCAGTGTTTTAAAATACTAAATTCTGCAGAAAACCCTGTGCAGAATATATTACTGTATGTAGTTTGTTCAAATATGTTAATAGTAGAGCATAACTTAATGTTTCATTTATGGTGAGGAAGCATATGCTTTCTGTGGGGTACTGAGTGTTAAAAGAAGAATGCAGAATATAAGAAAACGGGAAATCTGGGATCTGTTCCCAATTTAAATATTAAGTAAAATTAAGGAAAAATTGTACTTCCTTTAAATTTTATAGATCTTTCATGTTCATCTTTAATTTTTAGTGACTTCATTGCAACTGAAGGAGGAGTTGCTAGATGGGGAAGAATACAGCTTCCTTCAAGGAGCATCTGATCAGGAAAGCAACGGATCTGCCAGTTACTACATCAAACAAGAACCATGAGGCAGCTCAGAGAAGTGAGGGGCAGAGAACTGGTGACAGGAGAAGAGCCTTTCTCCAAGACTGACTGCTTTTGCTCCCACTTCGAGGGTGCAGTTCAGGTGACTGTACCTGGGGCACTTTGCTAACTGTAGATGAGTTAGACTCAGTTCAGAACTTTTTTGGAAGGGCGGGGAAACTATTTTAGCGAAAAAGATTTTTCAATTTATTAAAAAAAAACAAAAACAAAAAACGGACACTTTTGTGTTGTATTTGAAGCTTTTGAAAGAATTTTGTAATATTTTCAAGTTCAGATTTATTGTGCATTGTTAACAAGAACTGAAATTCTAATTTTTTGGTAAGATTAAAGTTTAATTAGCGTGATTGTGGGAAGCGGTTGGAGGAAGCTATAGGTGCAAATACAAAGGAACTGTCATAACAAATGAACCTTTTTGGTACAAGTTGGGGAGACTTTTAGACTCTTGTGAACTGCACTGGTCACGCCTCTGTTTTTTGGTTTATTTGTTGTTTGGTTTTTTTAATTGTGAAAATAAGGCATTTAAGCCCTAATTTAGAGGCATAAATTGTATGTGGAAGATAGTCCTGTGAAGTTCTACTCAGTGAGTAGCCCCAGTTGCAACGGAGCCATCACCTGAGGAAGATTTTAACTTTTCAAGATGTTTTTATTTAGTTTAAAATACTTACATACATATATATATATATGTATATGTGTGTGTGTGTGTGGATATATATATATATGTATGTATATGTAAGATTTTTGTGTTTTCAAGTTCCTTAGGGTCTGATTCAGTGCCCATCAATATCAGTAGCCTTGTCTCCAATGACCGCAGTGGTCATTGGATTGGGACTATGAAGCTCTTCTCCGTACATGAATGTCTGTAGACTTGGAATGCTTCAGCAAATGTTTACAGAGCCCTATGCCAAACTGGAACTTCAGCAAATTCCCTTATTTGGAAGATTATTTTTAGCTGTAAGTTTAGACTAAAGAAGTAATTTAGACAAACAGTAGCTCAGGCCTCCCTTGGTCGTGGGAAGGAACTTCTGAGTATTCCTTCTGCTGATTTTTTTTCTCTGTTCAGAATAACCTAGCTGTTTCCTTACCATTTTGAATATTTATTTGTGAACATTCAAAACTGATGTTCCACGTGGTTTCGGGTGAGCTAAAAGGAGCCATACATAGTGGATGAAAAAGAGTTCCGTTCTGCACAGCCTGCCATATTCCTTTCTTGCTGCAATAGCATAATATTGAAGGTGAGACTTGAGATCAGTGTGTAAATCATATACTGTCTAGTATATAATTCATAAACTGGATTTGCTTATTGCCTGGAATCCTTATGTCTCACTTCTAGTATCCCCTTAGCCCCACCTGCTTAACTGTCCAGATTTTATAAAGGCAATGTAAAAGGGTGAGGACAACTACCAGTGTAATACAGAGTATTTTAGCGTGAGCTCTTAGTTCAGATTCCATCCTTCCATGTTTTTTTAACCTTTATACTTTTTGTATCTGATGTCATTCATGGTGTTGATTAATGAAATGGTTCATCAGCACTGCAGAGCTGTGACTGGGAAAATGTGCATCAAGAGCTTTAGCTTTTACCAGTAAGGTTCATTAACTAAACTCTCAGGAATTAACTGCGTATGTTCTACAAGTGCTTCTGGGTCTTCGCAGGTCCCCTTTCAGAGCAGTACAATGATCATCTGACTCTCGACCGCAAATTAGGGCTTAAAAGAGAAATGAATCAAAACGATTAACATCTGTGTTCCTACAGCCTAAGAAATGCTTTAAGGATATGAACCCACAGAGCCCCAGGAGACCATTTTTGTATATTGTTGTTTAAGCTTAAAAAAAAGTGCATAGAAAGTTGAAAACCAGCAATTTGATTATTTTCTCAAATATTGCTCTAACTTTGGGTACATAGTATTGGTGATATGCACAGGTTTACCTCATTCTATGCAAGAGGGGTTAATTATGTAAAGTTTTGTATTTACTACTGGAAGTAAAACTGTCCTGTATAGCGTAGGAATGTCTGGAATTCTTTTCTCCCTTACTGGTAACATTTCTTAAATAATGACCCCTTTTTACCAACAGCTTATTATATTGACAGAATCTGGTCATCTGATGATGAGTATCTGTAACTTCAGATGGTGAAGACATTTTAGCTCTCTAAAATAGCCATAAAAAGGACTTTGTCCAGCTTGGTAGACTTCAAATACATTCTCTCAGCTTCTGACCCATCCACAGCTTTTCTTTTGAACAGCCTGGATTGGAAGAGTAGGATTAGAGACCATTGCAATGACACTTTGAGCCTTGACTAACTTTTTCTTTGCCCCCTGTGTTCTCAATTTTAACCTACTTTACAATCCAGCTCTGCAAGCATCGATTTGGTTTGGTAAGTACATCACTATTGATCTTTATTGTTTTTAATGAAGCAACTTGCAGATTGTCCCAGTCAGCTGGACCAAGGTTGGCGCAGTCTTGCTTTCTTCTCTCATCTTCAGCAGAAAAACTCTTGCATTCATTTGTGTTTTATTATGTGGAAGCTCAGGCTGCTAATGAGGTACATTGCCAAGTCTCTAAACCTTGGGCTTTGGTGTATTGCCCAGGCTTGTACCTGACTTCTAAGTTACAGTCTTCAAATGTCAAGAGGGAAAACTAGTGCTTACATTGAACACACTTCCTGTGATGGAGGAATGTAAGAATCAGATTTGAAGTCTCTCAGTCTTTATAATGTTCTTTAAAAATAGGTATTTTATTCACTAAACACTAAAGGATGTGAGTTGATGCATTTTTGGATACATGTGTAGCTTCAGTGTGAGTTGGGTGAAATCTCTCTTGTGTTTCTGAATTCCAAATATACCTTAATTGTCAAGTACAGTGAAACCTGTCCAAAGCAAACCATGTAAGGAACCAATTGAAGTCAATTAGGAGAGGATTAAGGAGAACCCAAGCAAAATTATGCTGGGTATTTAGAGTGGTCTCTTCAAGGAGCGGGCTGCCGGCTGTGGAACCCATGGAGTAGGCTTCACTGTAGTTAGCAACATGGCTCTTAGTGTTTTTATCTTCACTTTAAGCCATGTCACTTGGCTAGAAGAGCAGCGAAGTGTTGGACATCTGAAATCTTCAATGGGGTCAAACTAATTTCAGGATTTGGCATAGCTGGTCTTCATACCCCTGCGGTAGCGCGAGTTGTACCTTACTTTGCGGCTACCCTTCTGTTACTGCTCAGAATCCTTCTGCTGATCTTTGGGGTTTATGTTACTTTAAATAGAGGTCTTTTAACCTTTTCCTTGCTGCATCTGAGGAAAGCTAAAGCAGTTACCGATTCCTTGTTCTACGGATACTAACACGGGTTTCAGTGTTTGTTTGGTTTTTTTATTGTTGTTTTTATGTGATGTGAATACCCTCTCCCGTCAATATTTGTACGATGGTGCTAATATATTTGGTAACAATCCTTTATTGGGAAGGGATTTTAAAAAAACTGTGATTTAAACTGAATTTTTCTTCCTTTTACTTTTCGTATTTAAAACAAAAAGCCACAGCCATTTATACCAGAAAAAGGCATCAGCTTTGGCCCCTGGGAAAACGTTGGGGGCGGGAATCAAGATTAAATGGGGTTTTTACATCATTTCTGTATGTATTTGATATATAGATCAATATCTGTACAAATTTAATCTTTTATTTTCTTGGTAATTTGTGTGGTCAATGAGAGAGTATTTAAAGCTTTCTCATGTGATGTACATAACTAAGTGAAAAAACTGCTTTTGGAGAAATTAATGTTCCTTTCATTTTTATGAGACTGCAGATTTTCAGCATGGATGTGAAAAGCATTAAAATTATAACTTTGTGTACAAGATGAAAATAATTCACTAAATTTGCCTTTTTTACACAAAATAAAAATGATAAAAAGTCTTTTGCTGAATAGTGATTTTTTTATAGAATGTACCCTTTGGCACGTACATAAACATGTTTCAGCTTGCTTTCTTCAGTGGTTTTAACCTGATAGAGGGAATGTTTAGATGAGCTCTTAGGCAGAAGCTCTTCCCTGTGAGGGTGCTGAGGCGCTGGCACAGGGTGCCCAGAGAAGCTGTGGCTGCCCCATCCCTGGCAGTGTTCAAGGCCAGGTTGGACACAGGGGCTTGGAGCAACCTGCTCTAGTGGAAGGTGTCCCTGCCCATGGCAGGGGTTTGGAGCTGGATGAGCTTTAAGGTCCCTTCCAACCCAAACCAGTCTGGGATTGATTCTCTCCTAAGAGAATGCAGATTAAAAAAACTAGCTATGACTGCTGTAAGTAACCAAGTTACTCCAAGCACAGGGATCACCGACAAGGCTCTGAGCACAAGGTAAGGCTGCTACTGAGACGGTGGCTTTAGGTAAGCACTTAGTAGTGAGCAGGCTTTGTGCGTTGGCTCCTATTTCACAGCTGGTATTAATAGATGTGTAGGGAGGGAAATTTTGTCACAGGGAAGCACCCATTTTTCTTCTATTTCAGTTCTGCTGTGGTGGGAATAGCTCAAGCATCCCTTCAGCCCTCCTGCTGCAAGCTGGCTTTGTGACTAATGTATTTCAGTGGCCTCCAAAGCAATTTTTGTTGCTTTGCAGTCAACCAAAGTCACTGGTTTTTTACTGATATGCCTGTATGTGATAGTTGTTGGTGTTAACTAATCCTTCTACAAGAGGAAAATACTGAACAACTGAGTCAAATGACTTGTATGTGAATACCTGAACACAGCAGTCTGTGTGTTACAGTGAACACACCACAACAGATTACTTCATATGAATTTATTTGCCAGTGCTGAAAACAACTAAGATAACCGTGGTTGCTCCCAGGTAGTAGCTGGAATGAGATGATGCATTTAGAAGGCACAATTCATTGTGGCAACTGAATTCACTCATAGATCCAGTCATGTGCACAAGACTTGAAGTCAACGAGCTCAGCAGGTTTGAACCACAGGTTGATCTCCTTCTGCGCGCTTTCCACGGAGTCACTGCCATGGATGATGTTTCTGTGGAAGGAGACAAACACATTGTTCATATAAAAACACACTTCATCAACCTAAGAAGTTGTCCTTAAGCAAAACCATGAAGCATCTACAGCTGCAAGGCTGCTACTGCAGCTACAATGCTCAGACACCCCCTCTTTAAGAGCTACTGCAGCCTGGCAGCGTGACTACAGCTACTGCACTACAACAGCCGCTGCCACCAACTGATCTTACACCAAGCTCTGATGAAGAGAGGCAGTTCAAAACAGATCAGTTTTGTGCCAAGCCACTTCCTTAAGTAGCAGTTATGGACTGTGACCTGCAAATAGAACACCATCAGTCTAGGACAGCTACCAACAGTCTTGACTTTGTAGAATCAAAGACTAGCACTATGGAGTTTTTGATCTCTCTTGGTAACAAACTGAGTACAAACCTTCCTACTTGAATGCAGAAGTCACCACGGATGGTACCAGGCTTGGAGTCTGCAGGGTTTGTTTCCCCAAGCATCACTCTCCCGGTTTTAACCACATTGAGTCCTTCCCATACCTTAAATAAAACCAAACAAATCCTATTTAACCATGCTTATACAGAATAACAAAGATTAATCTTTGCTCATAACACCCTTTGCAAAGAAACGAGGGCTCCACTACCAAGAAAATTAATCTAGCCTGGACTTCTTTCAGTACCTAAAGGGGCTACAAGTAAAGCAGGAGAGGGACTTTTTTACAAGGGCCTGTAAGAACAGGACAAGGGGAATGGCTTCAATCTACCAGAGGGGAGACTGAGATTACATTTTAGACAGAAGTTCTTCCCTGTGTGGGTGCTGAGGCGCTGGCACAGGGTGCCCAGAGAAGCTGTGGCTGCCCCATCCCTGGCAGTGTTCAAGGCCAGGTTGGACACAGGGGCTTGGAGCAACCTGCTCTAGTGGAAGGTGTCCCTGCCCGTGGCAGGGCTTTGGAACTGGATTCTAGGATTCTCTCTTAGGCCTGTAAAAATGACTATGGAAAACAGACATGGACTGAAAGTGATTGTGAAAGGATAGAGTCGTTAGGGACTCTAGTGGTAGGACAAGGGGTAATGGCTTTAAACTTGAACAGGGGAAGTTTAGGTTAGGGATAAGGAAGAGGTTCTTCACAGTGAGGGTGGTGAGGCACTGGAATAGGTTGCCCAGGGAAGTTGTGAATGCTCCAACCCTGGAGGTGTTCAAGGCCAGGTTGGACAGAGCCTTGGGCGACATAGTTTAGTGTGTGGTGTCCCTGCTCATGGCAGGGGGGGTGGAACTAGATGATCTTAAGGTCCTTTCCAACCCTAACTATTCTATGATTCTATGATTATTACCACTATCACTCCAGCACAGGAAATGCTTCACCACACCTCAGAGTTAACTGATGTACAAGGCCAACTTCAAAACCCTTCTGCTGGCCAGGATAAGGACAGCCTGACAATCTGCAGGCACTCCTCAGCAGCTACTGTCGGAACTGGAGAGATGCTACTAGGGCACTTAAATTGTTTCAGGGGCAGTGCAAAACAGAGTGACACAGAACTGGGTTTCTAGGGGAGAGCCCTGACCCTTTTTTGCCCAAAATGGAAGATTTCTTTGGTGCAGAAGATTGGCTTCCAGGAATTTCGCTTAATACAAGCTTTATACATGCACACTTTGTTAATACATAGTAACTTCTTACTTGATTGTCTTCACTTTGTTTTTCTTTCGCCACTATCAGAACAGGTAGTGTGAAAAAGTGTTTCTGCAACAGTTATCTTTGAGTATTCAGAATTTGCAGACCAAGACAAATGTATTCAAGAACACAGCCCTCAAGTAAAATGAAGCCACTTACCATGGCCACAACAGGTCCAGAGTTCATGTATTTAACCAAACCAGGGTAGAATGGTCGGTCTTTCAGGTCAATGTAATGTTGCTTCAGAAGGTCTTCAGAGGCCTTTAAAAGAGAAGATGTAATGTTACTTATCGTGCCACAAAAGGTATCACTGCTGCCAGACTACAGCATCGGTGATGGGATTCATCAGTCATTAACATTATCAGCAGCTGCTGCAATGCTATTACAGGTTTCAATGGAAGTTCCTAATGTACAATTAGAGGAGGGCACAAAGCACCATCTTTTTTGCAGCAGTGTCAGTGCTGTGCGGTGTCAAACTGTTCGCATTACAGCAATCCTCAGCACACCACCTGGATCTCTGGATGTCATTACCCAACACAACCTTTTTCACTCAAGGTCATTTCACCGCTCGCAATTAGGTGGCATTAAGCCATTTGAGCACAATTTGTTTGCTTAGGAAACGGCAGGTATCAAACGTTTGTGCTTGATCCACAGCCTGGCCTGACGGGT
>NW_009932243.1:7732-11597 GCF_000696875.1 Nestor notabilis | reverse complement strand
ATATAATGGAGAGAAAGTGGAGAGAAGCATCTGGAGTAGAGAGGTTATGAGAGTTCCCAACTGTGCAATCAATTTGTTGATGATGTGAAAATGAAGCATGGCAGTGACTTTTTTACATGATGGTCAATGAGCTACAGAGAATATTCCACCTGCAAAGATATTCAAGAACTGGTTTGTCCAACAAGACATCAGCCACTTCTTCAAGAGCTTGAGGAAGAAGTATCTGCCAAGGGCCAGCGCACTACCTTATTTTGTTGTGTGTTGGATGGACATGGGAATTAGGGTGAATGTTGTCTGCAGATCAAAAGAAATACTTTCTTGGTTACTGTGGGGACAAAGCAAGCTAGTCAGGTGGAGAAGAGATTATAAAGAGAAGAGACAAAAATCATGGGTTAAATGGAAATGTGAAAGGACAAAATTTCAGCCTTGGAAACTGCTTGTATAAATCAGATGGGCCAGGGCTTGATCTCTGCAGGCTATTAGGACAGTACTGTTCACATTTGAAGAGCTAAGCTATCTCCTTCACAGTCCCCTCCCAAATACCTGGTACATATTATGCTCCAAACCATTGGCCAGACATTGCCTGAAAGACTGGTAGGTGGCACAGATCAAAACAATATTGGGGACCAAAAATTGAGCTAAAAATCAAGCATATCAGGTGATTATATGCTGGTGCTGTGACCAAGGTTTATTTCTGCTTTGTTTTTCAGCTTGGAGGAGTCAAAGAAAAGAGAGTTCTGCCCCAAGGATTGCATATGTGACCCTTACCCACAGACAACCTTAAGGTGGGGGGGAACAATTTGACTGAACTCTGTACTATTTGCACAGTTGCTACATCTGTTTTATTAAGTCAAATTGAGTAAATAGATATTTCAATAACATATTCTCACATAAGTTCCCAGTCTTCCAGAAGAACCTAAAGGCTTCCAAACCTAACAGTTCTGTGATTGTGCTATTCTGTGAATCATGCACACTTGCTAAAAGGTAGGATCTCAGCCCCTGCAGTCAGTGACCACTGCATCTTGGCAAAGGCTGAACCCCCTTCATGAAGCATCCTTGACTTTCAGGGTTCTTACATATTTTCTCAGAAGTGATGTTAATTCCTCAATATACTTGCAGAACTGTAACCCCACAGGGTTATTCTGCATGCATAGCAGAACCAGAAGCTCCTCTGTCCCTTTGATAGGGTGAGACATCTTTCCCTTCCCAAATTAGCTGCCCTGTGGTGAATGAAGTCTTAGTACTGAACTTGAAGGATAACTGGTCAGATCTGATCATTTTGGTATGAACAGCTACCAGCAATGGAACTGCAGCTCAGGTCTGGGTGTTTGTCCTTTCCACCTTCTCCCCTCTTCACATAACCTGAACTTGGGGAGGGTTTAGGTGGTTTTCACTGGGTTTAGGCAGAGAACAAAGAAGTATTGTAGAATTTGAACTAGTTGTTCAGCGAAAGGCAGGTGATGAAAAAAAATAATAATCCTTAACCCCCCAGATAATCAGATTGGGTTATTATTTGAGCATCTCCATTTTCATATAAAAACTAAAGCAGGAATTTAGTCCTGATTGCCTGAAAATAAGTCCCAACACTCCAAATAGCAGGTGGAAAACAAAAAAGGCCCAAATGTACTATTTTTAATTTTATACATTAGGAGGGCTTTGAGGGAAAAATACTCATTTTTATGTGCCTTGTTTTAGCAGACTGATGCAAAAATGCTCATATCTAGGTAATAGGAAGATAATTTTTGAAGGGCAGGCATGAGATAGTAGAAAGTGTGTGGAGAATGTGACAACATAGATCAGACTACACAGAATAAATAGTGATGAGGTGAAATACATGGTCTGGATATATTTGAAAGGAATGATGCAGAGCAAAGCTAGACGATGAGTAAGAAAGTGGGCAAAGAGAGAGCCAAGGCCATGGTGTGAGTTTAGGTGACATTTTTATTACCATTGACCTCTGGAGTGAAGAAAGGCAAATTTATGCTATGAGTGCTGCATGAGGTCACTTGATATTGATAGGCTACACTTTGGCAAAATGGTCATACTCCAGTAGCACATTAGACTGGGAAAACTCCACTTGTGCTGATAGAGCTTGTTTCAGTGCTCTTGAGGGAGAAAAAAACCCCAACCAGTTATCCTGTAAAAGAGTACTTTTGCTGATACATCTTAATCCCTACTAGGGGTTTCTGCTGGCACAGCTATGCTGGTTGTAAATCACACTTCAGCACTCCCCTGATTGATGTTCATACCTTGCAACGGTTTGCACACTGGTCTGGCCAAGGTCTGTGCTAGGAGAAAGGAAGTCAGAGGACCAGGCAAGGAGGGTCAGAGAGCAGACGAGCAGAGAGGTTTTCATGCGGCAACCAAGCAGAAAGTGAGTAATAGTGGAAAGAAAATCAACATATTAAGAATAAACAGTACTCACCACAGTTTATTGGCTGTACTTCTAATTCCAGCCATATAAACTTGGAGATTTTTTTGTTTAAAAAAGAAGTCTCTGGTTTTCATTGCTGTGTTAGCTGTCTGGTGTTCTGTTGAAAGAGAATTATAAGATATATTGTTTCTTAATATGAAGATATATTAGCTTGTAAACTTGAAAGGCTGCCTGAAAGGTTGTTGGATGCATGGGTCTTTAAAAACTCATGGGCTAGTGCTTCATTACATGTAAAAATTGCTTTATTTTGATCAAAACATTGTGTTGCCATTGCAGTTCTCCTCCACCCTTTAAATTTATTATGCTGGCTGCTCTTCAGATTTCTTCTACTGTTGATGCACCACCCTTTCACTGGCATTCCTTCTGGTTTCCCACATATTATTTATTTAAAATATTAGTTATCTCAGGTCCACTGCTTTTTTTGCAAGGCATACAGGAGCTTATGTTACAGTGTGAAATTATCGCTGTGGCTTAATGAATGTCATTGATTTAATAGAGGCAGGCAATGTCCTACTGAAATCTCTCAGATTAGAGTATCATCACTCCACACTGCACTACATCTCTCTATAGCATGTAGAGATAGATTCAGTGTATGTATGCACAGACTATGTGTATAAATACAATGGGTGCATGTATGCGTGTTTATATTGTCTACATGTGGTGGGTGCTGTATAACATATATAGCCTATTTATGGCCATTCTCAAACATGCAGGGCTTGGTAGTATTACCTGATGATATAAAAACACAGACAATAAAAACCTGTTTAAATTAAGGCAAGAAGGGAAGACTGGAGTAAGGAAAGAAGCACGGGTTATTGACATGGCTTTCAAAGCAGAAGTAGAAATTTCCCCAGCCAATAAGCCAGCACAGCACCGTTCATGGGGAACTGGTTGGAAGTTTCAGTTTTCTGTACAACAGCAGTGGAAGAAATAACCATTTTTTCCATCACTGAGATTTACTTCCAGATCAGAAGAATGCCAGCACTCATTTTCTATTTTTCCAAATATGGGAAAATCTAGTAAATTATAAAAAGCCTTCCCTTCCATTTCAATACATGATCTTTGATGTACAAGCTTCTATTTATTGCATTAGTTAACACTGAATTAGAAATTGTCTTTAAACTGTTTCTGTGACATATATTCCTTACTGGTACCTAGCTGTATCTGACGCTTATATACACTCCACTGCAATACAACCTTGACTGGCTATAGCTTACTACACAATAGAGCGGTCTACAGAACAGCAAGATGTATTGCTACAGCTAGAGAATACCAGCTTCACTAGTACACAAAAAAAAAGCAAACAAACAAAACCCAAGAAACCAAACAAAAAAAACCCAACAAAACAAAACAAATAATGAGTGCCTCTGAAATTTTATAGGATTTTAAATTCTAGGGAATTCATGAGACCTCTTGAACCGACTTCAGCAG
>NW_009932243.1:0-7718 GCF_000696875.1 Nestor notabilis | reverse complement strand
AGATAAGGTCTATTTAGCATTGAGGAAACACTTGGTTAGATACTGTTATTAAAAGCAGGTCTCCACTGAAATTAATCAGCTTTAAGAAGCCAAAAGTATGACTTATTTCTTATGGTCAGTGGTATATAATACAAACAGACACAATAAGTTTGACATGTATCACAGCATTCTCAAATTTGTGGTCTTCTAGTAGTCTGTGCTTAGAATTTTTAAGTGAGTAGCAAATGACAGTGTGGTTGGATCTTGGCATTCAGCACTGAATTTGGACATAGGTATTAAAAGCAGAAGTAGGAATTTTCTACTTTTTGTTATATTATTTTATAGATAGTCTGAATTGGTCCCAAACCACTCCTTTACTTAAAGTATTTTTCAGGATGCAAGTTACTGTAATACTGAATCTGACAGTTTCTTTGCTAATAGGAACAGACACTTTAAGAAGCCTGCAAGTTGCCTGAGCAGCTGGAAGGGTCTCAGCTGCCAGGGGCCAATGATTCGGAGTCAGGGATCCCAGACCTTAGGGCACCCCTTGCTGCTGGAGCAAGTGGAAGAGCAGACTGGGCAAACCTCCCCATAAACAGTGTCACGAGTCCCTTGACATACCCAGCAGGTACCACAGAGAATGCTGCCTTAATTTCAGCAAAAGCTCTTCAGGCTATTAGGTTTCAAACAAAGCAGTCGAGCTCAATGAACCAGAATTTTTTCCAATCAGTTCTACTTACAGATGAGTTCCCCAAAGGCAGGAAAGTCACCCTTTTGGTCTCATGCTGTTTAGGGTTTTTTCTTCCTTTTCCTTTCAAATCTTGTTGTTTACAGCCCATTTACACCATTTTGTACTAAGCCTGGCTGTTCTGAGTCAGCACCTTGCAGGATACAGTCAATCACCGTTGCCCTAGACCTGTAGCAGACTGAAAGTGGCAGTTGCCTTCCCAGGAGAAAGAGCCTGCAACTGCTTCTTTTCTGTGTGCATCCAGCACCTGATCTGAATGGGAGTCTTGTTTTCACCCTGCAGAGTCACAAAATCCAAAGACTAATCTGACCATAGTGACTAGCCAGCAAATAAACCATGTGGTAATAGTGGTTTGCACAACTTTCTCTTCAAGCAATCCTGACTAACAACCAAATAGCACAAGAGCCCTCACTTCCCTTTGTTAGTTCTCCAGTGAAGGCATAGGTCCTCTCAGACAAATCGTTGTAAAAACTCATTCAAGCAGCTCTAATTAGCCTTTTCAGGAGAAGTTTTTTTAAAACCTAGATATAGCAGAATATAAGCATGATGGGTCATTAAATATCTCTTAATTTGAAGAGACTCCCAATTTGGCATTCAGGAACAATATCTTGAGACAGTATTTTCTTTTTAGAGATGTGAAACTCTGTAAAAAGGGTTTGACTCCATGCATACAGGAAATCCTACAGTAGCTTCTATACATGTAGAATCATTGCCAACTGCTTGGTGCTAAAAAATTACCAGGATTAAAAAACTTCACAGAATTGCTTTAAGAATTACTATGTTTTCAAAAACATAAACTTATGTGTTTTTATATTCTCCCATTTATTTTCTGTTTCTGAGGTTCCCACTGTCAAGCTTTTCCAATCATGGTTTCTTGCGTTAGTGAGCTGAGATTGTTGAAAGATCCCATTATACAAGGATATGCTGTTTTAAGAACAGCAACAAATACTGCGAGACTCACCATAAAATAGCAAGAGTTGGCAGCACCATAGAAAGGATATTAACTTTTGTGTCCTCCCAAACTGCAGTTTCTATAAATAGCACCTGTCTGCTTTTACTCCTGCAGTTAATTACATAGATTTTCCTGCATTTCCTTTTCTGCAGTGTCCCTGTGAATCAGTATGTTAGCTGATGGATTGAAGCAATGCTTGTGGATGTTCCCCAGTAAACACCTTTGACATTAAGCATTAATACAATGCAAGTGGGGAATTTAAGTGGGTAAGGAGCTGTCTCTGCTTTCCCACTGCAGAATGGGGCAAGTTTAATATTTTTTTATATATGTATGATATATATATATATATGTATATTTACAAAAATTATATTTTTGGCAGGTGTGCCAGGCGCAGCTGAGTACCCACAGGATCATGACATGGCTGGGGTTTCTCCTGCATGCATCTCGTATTGTTTGTGCCCCATCCAGTTTAACCTTGTCTTTCAAAGTTGAGAACTGGTTGTTCTGTGCTCTGGACTGGTGTGGGCAAGGTATTAAGGGGGAAATTTAACTCACTCAGCTTTGGATACCACCAGGGAAACACCTTCCTCTGCACTGTTACTTAGGAATCCTTCTACAGTCAGTGGAAAGTGGTAAGTGCTTTTGAGCTTTTTTTACCTACTGACCCACTTTAGGATGTTCTTGGTGCCCTAGAAGTGGCAGTCTCTCTCCACCAACTGTGATGGCACTTTTTCAGTTATTTGAGATCATTAAAGAAAAGTTCCAGATTTGAAAGCTACAGCAGTGTGGAATATGTACCTTTGATCTGTGCCTTTTGTGGAAAGAAGCCTGCTGTAGCCTCCTTCCCATTCCAGACGCAGTCTCCCTGTGAATCACAGATCAGACTGAGCAGCTGGGTCAGGCTCATGATGTGGTGGGGCAGGAGATCCTGCAGCATGCTGGCAGGATGAGAGATGCAGGTGCCTTCAGGGCGCAGTAGATGTGTAAAACATTTCAGTGAAATGCATACAGAATGTGAGGTCCCTGTTACACTGCTCTCACTTCCAAAGGGCAGAAGCTGTTCCTCAATAGTGTCTTACCATTGCATTGAAAAGGTCTAGCAGGACTGCTCAGGCCCTGCAAAAGATCCACTTTCCTTAATGCTGCAGCATGGAATATCCTTCTTTGTCTTTCACAAGTGGCTTCTGTTCATCTTGGGACCCAAGTCTTCCCCTCTGGCTGTGGAGAAGCTAAAGAACTGGATTTGGAGGCTGCTTGTGGTGTATATGACCCTGTGCGTGCAAGCACAGAGTGCGTGCCTGTGTGTATCTGTGTATCTCCTGCAGAATGGAAAGAAATGAGGAATTATACCATTTTGACTGTAGTCTCTCCTCATCCAATTCTGGCATTTTTAGCAGGCTGTTCACACTCAAAGCCTCTTGCCTTCTTTCTGCTAGTTCAAAACAACCTGTCCCCTTTACGGAGAGCCAGATGGGATATGTCTCATCTGCAAAGGGCAGAACAGATTTTGTCTGATGTGTAGTACAGCTATAGCTATTTTTATAGTTCTTAAAGCCCCAGATTCTGACTGAGGCCTCTGGCTGGATCTGTAATATTAAGCAATTAATATTAAAATAAGTCCTTCGGAACAAAGGTGGTTCTTTATGAGAATTGAGCGTAATTTAATAGATGTTTCTGGCAATGCCCAACATGATAAATCTTTATTTTAGAATTATATAAATATTACAAAAGTGGCCTAGTAAATTAGACAATGCGTTAAAATTAGATTTACTTCACCTTCTGATGACAGGAAGAAGTTAATTATTAAAATAGAATAATGATAACTCCAAGCAGTCAAAAACACTTACAAGTCAAATCATTAGTTGTTATACCAGTACCATATTTGGGATCCTTTCTCCTTGCCTATGGTTCAGGTGGAGGTCATTTTCAAACTGTTCCATGCAACCATCACGCCAAACGCATTTTTTGTTCAATGTTGTGATTCTCACATACCCACAAAACCCCAAACCATAGAAAACACTTCAAATATAATCAGAGCTGATGACCCTGCAAAGAGGAAAAAATGGATATCTCATGTCTAAGCAACCAGCCTGCTCACATAATAAGAACTCAGTAATGATTTCAAGCTGTAGGGTGTGTGGCATCTAAAAGGCCAAGTTAATACAGTATCTTGGGCTGGACAATTCAACAGTTCCCTCTAGCCTTAAAAGCGGTGTCATACCTAACAACTCAGCTTTTAATGGCCTAGGCTATCAAAGATGAGCTCATTAAGCATATTATCAGCATAACGAATGCTTAGATCTACTACTCTTCAACTTTAGTCCTTGATCTGAAGAAAATCTGTGCAGTTGAAGGAAAGAGACAGGCACTGGGAAATGTTCTGGTAAGAGCCTGAAATTCAAGAGCTACTGGGCTTCAGAGGCTGGATTCAGGTTAATGGCAGGAGAAATCAGAGAACAGATACCCAGCAAAATGCAGAGCGTTTTGACCAGTGAAATGGAGGACAATCAGAAGCAGTAATGTGACAACAAAGGAAGAGCTCTGCACAGGAAGGAGGCATCAATGGATGGCAGGGATTGCATTGGAGCACAGAGTAATCCTCAGACATTCCCCAGTTTTAGTGCTTTGCTCCAATGACCCTGAAAAATAGTAAAGGGATCATATTTTATTTCAGCTTATCCAGTAAATCCTTGGTTCTTGGCTCCTCAGGCTTTTCTAGTTAGCTCACATTTCTTGAGGGTGGTATCTCTTAGGGACCGTGCATCATCAGGACTGATTTAAAGCCAGTCTCTTTCCACCCTCTTTTCTCCAGAAGATCGCATAAGAAGGACATGCAGGTGTACTTCAGTTAGCAATAAAAGCAACATACTTGTCACTTAGCAATACAAAAGCTAGGACCAGACTTCTGCATGGGTAATTTTACCAGTGAAAGTTTAATTTGCTGCCTGCCTCTTATTCGCAGCCTCACATACTTGGACTGTGTGGGCAGGGAGAGCTCGGATATGAGTTCAGATACAAACATTTAAGCTTTCTCAAATCTTACATGCACAGTTTTACTTAGAAAGGGAAAGACTAAATTCTTGGGAGTGTCTACATTGCTGAAATCTTTGGATAGCAAAGCCTGGCAGACACTAGATTTTATAGGTTTTTTAAAATAAGGCCAACTCTTTTTTTTATCATGGATAACATGTCCTCAGGTTTTAATATAAATACCCAGGACTTTAGATTCCTCATGTAACTGACAGTTTGTTACAGACAATGGAAAAATTTTCACTGCCTTGAGATACTTAGGCTTGCCTATATTAGTAAAAAAGCGGTTTACTAGCAACAGAGAAAGTCCCTGTCAATGATATGAGAACAGCAGTTTTTCTGCTCTTGATCAGTGGGATGTTTCATACTTTCTACTCTTTTTTTATAGTGAAGTTTTGCAAGGCTGGCATGCTCAAATACAAAGGCTTTAAACTGTTTTGAGACTAAGGATTTAGCAAACAAACACAGGAGTCTCCAGAGGCCCCCACCCAAATGTTTGTTATCTTTCTGCTTCTGTATGTATTTGTAAAACTCAGCTATGTGAGCTGGGTATTACATAAGAACTTTCAGATTCTGTTTGGTATCTTTAAACTAAAGCTCTCTCCTGTTACCCATTGTGTAAGAAATGTGCTTGTTAATGTGAACCCTGAGCACTCCAAAACAGAATGCAAATGAAACACGTTTAAAAATATAGCTCACTGACTTATAGACCATTTCTCATAGTTGTGGGTTGTAACTGACAATTTTGGGATACCTCCTGTCACAGGTTCAGCCAATATCACTAAGCATAAGCACAGTTCATCCCAGATTAGGCTCTTCAAACATGCCAATACATAGATCTTTTCCTTGAACAAGTGATTTAAGGGTTACATGAGCCCTTGTCTTTTCTTACCTTTCCTTGAGCACCATGACTGAAAGTTTAGTGTTACTGCATACCAACCCTTACTTCACTGCCAGTTACTGTTTGCTCAATATGCAGTGCAAAACCTGAACTATTCACCATTTCTTAAATGGCATCAGTGTGGAGAACTCACCTGTTTCCTAGGGGCTCAGTAACTGGCCTGCTTCGACTCCCAGCACTTGCTCACGCTACCCTGCAGCACTGGTGTCTGCACCATCTTTCTGCTCAGACACGCACACTCAAGGTGCCATTCATGAGTAACCTGGCACTGATAAAGATATGAATGGTTTTCTCTGAGAGGTGATGTGCTTTGACATCAGAAAAGAGCAAAGGTTACTGTTGCTTCTCCTCTAACAACCATTGCACAAATAAGCTAGAGGGTCAACCAGAGAAAAGATGAAGCCTGAACAGTGCTTGAGCTCCTGGGGGCCAGGGGTGAACCAAAGCCCCTCAAAACAGTGGGTCACAGAGGCCAGCAGAAAAGTGGCAGAAAGTCCAGCAATCTGCTTTCTGCTGCCTGCAAGGAGCCCTCAGGTGGGTGAAGCTTGATTTTTGGGAACACTGCAGCATGATACTATGTCCTCCTTATCCCATTTCAGTATTTTTGAAGCAGAGGAAAAGGATTTTCATTCATTCCAGCTTACCTTTCAAGTTAACCCCAAGTGTAAGAAAGTCAGGAACTGGTTAACGAAGGCAAAAAACAAACACACACAAAAAATTTAAATTGAGAGTCTTTTTTTGTCTCCCTTTTCTGTATGATGTAACAATTTTGTACTTTTTCCCTTATCAACAAAGTAGCAGACTTAGCAAAGAAACCCAGGCCAATTCTCGCTTTTTCCCTTGCACAAAGTAAAACCATATTCCAAGAGCTGGGAAACCCAGGAAAACCCTGCGAAGTCTGCAGTAGCATCAGAGTTGACAGAAGGACTGGTAAAGGGTTTGTGGCTTCACACAGTGCCAGTATCAGGCCATGAATCCTGAAAGGATTCATGGTTACCTACACACTTTTAAAAACAAACATAGTAAGTAGGGGAAGGACGGATTAAGACACAGCACTGGGTTATGACTACAGGTTGTGAGACTCAGAGGTAACAACTTTCACTTCTTGGTTTTCAGGAATTTTGTCCTGGCAGCATCTGAACCGTGGGACCCAGGTACTCTTCACAGAAGATGCCCCAGTCCTGTCCTGACCTCATATCAAGACTAGACATGTACACTTCATGCCTATTTTTTTTTTGATGAGAAGAAATGTGCTGACATGTATCAGGGGCTTGCTATTTTACTCAGTATTGATCCTAGCTTGGGATATCACAGCATGAGTACTGAGGGTCACATCACAAAATATATCTCTGCTACAGTTTAGACGCAGCCTGGAATGACATGTGGCAGTCTTTTATGCTGCCTGAGGAATCCCAGATTCAAAGAGTCTGCTCTTAAATCCCAACCTAAACTAGTGCCGCAAAGACTCATGCCATCTTTAGTATCAATAAACTTCGTACTATTCGTTCTTTAAACATCTGTATACATTTATTTGCTTGTGACTTTGGACTAAGTCTTTCAATCTATCTGGATTGTTCTCTCCTGTATTTCAGGTCTATCTTTCTATTATTTCCTGTCTACCCACAACTGTGTTATCTCCAGAAAGTGAGAAGTGCACACCCTGGAGCGAGAGATAGGCATTTGACATCCCTGGTTTCCCCAGAAAGGAATAGAAAATTCCAAGTAACCCCAAACACACGTTACAGCACATCACAGCCTGGGCGTGTGTGGGGCTGGCAGTGCCAACACCTCCCATCAGAAACCTCACCACTTGTGGTTGTCACGTTCAGGGTTGTCCCAAGCACCGGCTGCTCCGGCATAGCAGAGCTTGGGGGTCAGAAGATCTTGCACTGCATCGCCTGTGCCAAGCGCAGAGACAGCCGCACTCGTGGCACACACTTTCAGTCAGAAAGCGGAGAATTTTTACGTGAGCCAGCCCCAAAAAACCTCCTGCCGGCCGCTGCTCCCCGGGGTCCTTGGGTAAAGGCTGTGCAGAGCTGGAGCGCTTCAGTTGAATGTTTTAGTTCCTGCACCCAAGCCTCCTCATGCTCCTCGTCCCCGTGTGTAAA
>NW_009932242.1:36617-36934 GCF_000696875.1 Nestor notabilis | reverse complement strand
GCCTCGGGGCGGGTGCTGTACCCTATCCATAGGCGCTTCAGTGCTGTTCCCTGACTGCGGCTCTAAACCTGCCACAGGGGTTGTGTCCTGACGCCCGCAGCTTCCCCTGCTCTGGAATGTGGAATTCCCTTCAGGTGTAGTGAGAACACAGAGATGCGAGTTCCGAAGCGTGCTCAGGTTGGGCTTTGTAGCACGGCTGCTGGTGTGGAGTGAGCTGCTACTCCTGGGTTTGAAGGGGGCTGACGAGAAAGCTTTGGGCAAGGGATGGAGGGACAGGACAAGGGGAATGGCTTGAAACTGCCCGAGAGGGGAGTGGG
>NW_009932242.1:24695-36565 GCF_000696875.1 Nestor notabilis | reverse complement strand
GGGCGGCCCCATCGCTGGTTCAAGGCCAGGTTGGACACAGGGGCTTGGAGCAAAGTGCTCTTGTGGAAGGTGTCCCTACTGGAACTGGCTGAGCTTTAAAAACCATTCCATGATCCTATGGTACCTGTTCTTTGTCACCTCTGGGATACACTAGAGGTTCTTTGGGGAAGGAATCCCCTGTTTCTCTATTATACGCTCCCTTGGATAACATTAAATGCAGCCGGAAGGAATAACAACTCTTCCAGAGAGGATTTCTGGGCTGCTTCTGACCTTCCCAATCTCAAACCCTGCAGATCCAGGCAACAAACCCGTGTCTCATGCTCGCTCCATGGAGCAAACAGACGCAGGAGAAACCTGTGGGCAAAGGGAGTTGTTTCCTGACACAGCTCCAAGGAGCACTCTCGGGTTACTGTAACTCAATCTCACCTCTTGCACTTGAGGAGGTGGAACTGGTACAGGTGACTGCAGAACCTGTTCCTGGAGGAGCCGTGCCAGGTTCACCTTTGTGTAGCAGAAACAAACAGGGTGGGGGGGGAAGGGGTGAAAAGCAGCATTTATAATGTTATCAAGTGATACCTGTGGGTCAGGTTGGTGTCCCTTCTACTTCTGTTACTGTCACGTCCTTATGACTGGGGTGGAAGTACCATTGTCTGCTCTTTTCTGCTTTTATTTCACTCTGAGGGGAGCTGGATGCTCTTCCTGGTGGGCTCAGGCTGTGCTTTTAGCAGCTGAAGTGAACACCTCCTTCCAGGAGGTTCTCCTTCGGGCAAGACTCCTGCTGTCTGAGGGCACAGTCCTTCCCAGCCGAGCCTCTTGGTCTCCAAAACAAAATACAGCACGAACATGAACCCCCTTTTCTTTCTCCTTAACAGGAGGAGTCTCGTATCCTCAGGGTGAAGGTGGTTTCTGGCATTGACCTGGCGAAAAAGGACATCTTTGGAGCCAGGTAGGTGGTGTCCATTGACTCCTTTATGCGTTGGGGCAGAGCAGGGATGCTCTGGAATGATCCACTCATAGACGTGATGTGAGTTCCTGTTACTTGGTCACAGGCAGTTAGGGACTGCGGGTGGACTTCAAGCAGTGGCTGCCCATGCCCTGTCCCACCACGGGAAGCCCTTCCCCAGCTGCCTTGGTTCTACAAGCGGGTGAGGAGCTCACTTTGGCAGTGTTGAAAACGACCCCTCCACCTCCCCACATGGCCACACAGTGCAGGACCGAGCAGCAGCAGTGCCAGGCTGGGAGCTGTCCTGCTCTTGGGCAGGGGTTTCTCTTCCCAAAGGTTAGCTCAGGCCTGACACTCCTGCTCTGTCTCAAGTGGGAGGAAATGCTTCGAGCTACTGAAGTGCTTTCGATCCGTTTGCAATCCGTGGTATCCAATTTAGCTGTTACTGAAAGCACTCATTTCTTAATGCTGGAATGAGCTCCCTGTGGATCTTCCCTTCGTGCTGCTTCCCAACTGGTCATTAGCTTGAAGCAGCAATTAAAAGTTTAATCAACTTTAATTTGGGGGTTGGGGGGGGAGAATTGGCACCAAAGCAGTGCATTTGGCAACAGAACTATGTGCAGAGTATGGCAGCACAAAGCCTTTTTGTTTCGCTCCCCACATTTGCTGCTTTGAAGAGCAGCTTTTGATGCTGACCCAAAGCAGGGAAAGAAGCAGCTTGGATGTAGGTGGAGTTGGACACGTAGTGCTTGCTGAGGAGATGCAGGTAGTACTACTGCGAGTAGCATCGCTGGGTTACACTATGGGCTACTACTGCTTGCTCGCAGGTGGCAGTTGGGTTTGGATGCTGCAGTGCCAGAATAAAAGGAGGAGGAGCAAATCCTAGAGGAGAGATGGAAGGAATCTTCTGAGGGTTCATTTGGTTTGCTGGAGGATCCACTGGCATCTTCCTAATGTAGCTGTGGGGTGTGTTATGTGGGAGCTATCCCCTAACAGCTCTGGTGAGGATCAGTGTGGAGTAATGTTGAAGTCCCATTTGGGGTGCATGTTAAGTTTGACCTAAGCAAGAGGATAAGGAGAACTGAGGGGTGTTAAACTCTACGTGGAGTATTTTACTCTGTAGTGCATGTTCAGCATCCCTAACAACCAGCAATAACTAATCCTGTGTGTGTTTTCCCCCTTGGTGTGGATGCAGACCCTGATTGTGTCCCTTTCCCATCAATAGTTTCCATGCGATCCATGATGTCCCATCCCTAGCAGTGTCCAAGGCCAGGTTGGATGGGGCTTGGAGCAACCTGGGCTAGGGGAAGGTGTCCCTCTTGGAACTGGGTGAGCTTTAAGGTCCCTCCAGCCCAAACCATTCCATGATTCCATGACTTGGGGTTTGATCTGGCTTATTTCCACTTTGAACCAAGAGGAGTAAGTGAAGTGCAGCTCATTGCTGGTGGCACTGGGGTGGCTCTTGGGTTGTCTGCTGGAGCTTCTGCTCTGCTGCTTTCACCTTCTAAAGCATGGAGTAAGTGGCCCTTGTGGCTGGCTGGAAGGTGAAGAAGGCAAAGTGCCTTCTGGTTCAGGGTTTGCATTAGCAGGAAGCTGCACTTGGAATGACGTGAGAGCATATTATGGGTTGCCTCTGGGCTTATTGCTTATACCTGCTCTTTCCCAAGGAGCCTGCGAGGCACCAGCCTCCTGTGGTCCCGTTTCCTGCCTCCGAGGCTGGCGCTGCAGCAGCAGTGCTGGACTCAGAGGCTCCAGGCTGCTGGGGGTGTCTTCAGTCAACTCTGTGCTCCTGGGGAGAACAGGGCTGCTGGGAATGGGGCTCGATCCTCTCATCCATGTGCCTTCTCTTACTGTGGATTGGCAGGGGAAGGAGGGAACGTGTGATGGTGAATGTGCCTTGCAGATGACAGGGAGAGCAGATGGTTACCTTCTAGCTGGGCCACTGTGGCTATTTCTAGTGTAATTATGGTGTATCCTAACTAATACCAGCACCAGAGGGACGTGGAGCTGCTGGAGCGAGGCCAGAGGAGGCCCCGGAGCTGCTGCGAGGGCTGGAGCAGCTCTGCTCTGGAGCCAGGCTGAGAGAGCTGGGCTGGGGCAGCTGGAGAAGAGAAGGCTCCTCAAGGGGACACCTTAGAGCAGCTCCAGGGCCTAAAGGGGCTCCAGGAAACCTGGAGAGGGGCTTTGGACAAGGGATGTAGGGACAGGACAAGGGCAATGGCTTGAACCTGCCAGAGGGAAGACTGAGATGGGATCCTCCCTGTGAGGGTGGTGGGGCACTGGAATGGGTTGAAAGGAGAAGCTGTGGCCGCCCCATCCCTGGTGGTGGAGTAAAGCTGGAGTATTGTGTTGCAGTGCTCCACAGAGCCACTGGGCAGGGTGGCAGCGGCTCAAATAGGAGAGAGTTCAAGTTCCTACTGTGCTGCTTTTTCCAGTTGGGAACACAAAGGTGGAAAACCACTTTGCTGCTGCTCTAAGGCTTTGAAGAATGGGATATTGAAGGCACCGAGTGCTGTGCAGAGCCACTGATCAGTCTACTCTTACCCACGCCTGCCCCATACCTCCACGTTGTAGCTGCTTCGTTTCCTCATGTCCCATGGGCTTGAGGTGAGCACCAAGTTGAATTTCACTGCAAGATCTGGACGTGCTGGAGCACAACAAAGAGTCAAACGTGACTTTCTGTTCCTGCAGGCTTGGGTGAGCACTCTCACAGGCTTTGGAGTGGGCTCCTACCACCACTGTCGTGCCTTCTGTTGGCTGATGAGTGATTCAGCACAGGATTGCATTGGGGAGAGGAGTTTGCTGGTGATACACAGTAAATGTCAGCTCCATTTGCAGTGAAGAGCTGAGAGGTTTTCTGCTAGCAGAGAAATGAGCTGGGGGAAGGGAAGGAACCCAACTGGGAGCTTCAGTAGGTCTCACCCAGGCTCTTTGGAAGGCAAAGGAGTAGGAAAGAGATGCTCAGGGGCTGACAGGAAGACGCTGCATGATGAGGATGTCCTGAAGAAGCAGTACCTCTGAGGTAGCATCTGCACCCCTTTAGGGAGCACACACAGCTTGTGCTTCCCTGTTAAACCCATGCTTAAATACAGGCTCCAAGGCAACGGGAGCAGCCTTGGGCAGATGCTGGGGTGGACTCCAGCACTGCTGTCCCCAAGGCACGTGTCCACCTCGGGTCACGGCTGCTCATGAAACCTTCGTGTTGCTTTTGCTGTCTCCAGCCCTTGCTCCTGTTGGGGCCGGCAGCAGAGGGCACCAGAGGATGTCCTCAGCTTCCCCCACCGGCTCCCTTGATGGCTTCTGGGGGAACCGACATCAGCCTCTCGTGGCTTCAACCGCGTCGGCAGGTTCTACCCGTGTATAACCCGGGGGTGCTGAGGGTGCTCCGGGTGTGCATTTCAGCAGCTCTAAATGGAGCTGAGGAGGAAAGCAGCAGGTTCAGGGGGTGTTGGGGTGCACGAGCCAGCCCTCAGCTTGCCCCCTGTGCACAGAGGGGGTTTGCGTGCAGGGGCGCTGCTGGGGGAGACCCAGCCCTGTGCTGAAGGCTCTTGAAGACCCTTTTTAACTGCTCTGTGAGTGGAATAACGTGGGTTTGATGCATTCCCCTGTAATAAAAGGGGAGGAGGTAGCATCCGTGCCACTTGGCCACTGCTGGGCCAGCCCCAGTGAAGCATGTGGCTGCCTGTCAGTGCCTAACCCCTCACGTGGTGCCTGCTCCTGCTTGGGAACAACAAGGAAGCCACCTTCTCGGAGGTGTTTGCATAACTTGGGGTTACAGGCAACTGCTGGCACACTAATGGCTGGGGAATTGACTTCGTCCCAGCCAAGCCCTGCTGCCAAGTCCCCTCCTCGCAGAGGTCAATGGGTCGAGTGCTTTGGGGCAGAGCTTGCAAGCAGGAAACCTTCCCTTGTGCTGCTTTCCTTGTGGCTGAAACGGGAGAGAAGCATCACTCACTCGTGCTGAAACTGGCTGCCCAGGGGGGAAGTGTCCCCGTAAAGGAGGACTCAGCATGGCAAAGGCACGAGTAGCTGCTCTGCTGCCCCTGACACAGCCCCACGGTGCTGGGGTGAGTTTGTTGCCCGTTTCACCCGTGGTTTGCCTTGGCTTGGTTCTCCAGGACCTTCAGTGGCTGGGTACGAGCAGACACCACTCTCTCGAGCTGGTGCTGCTGAAACACACGTTCCTGGTTGGGAATTCACATGGAGTTCGGAGACAGGATGGGTTTGGGGTTGCTTTTCAGGGCGGTAGCTGAAGATCCAGTCTCTAGTTACTGGAAATAGGGGTGACATCTAGTAGCTCAGTACCTGAAGATCAACATCAGGCTCCAGGCCAGAGGATTCCAGACCTGGAATGCAATTAGCTGATTGCTCTTATTATGTGCTTTTGAACCTGGCTAATTCCCTCACCATAGGGAATGCCACAGACTAATTACATGTTTCCTTTGCTTTCTGCCTCTTATTTTGTCCAACACCATTGTGCTCCCATCTCAGGCCTGTGTGTCTGCCCACAGCAGCCACGCAGGTGACACAGGGGCTCCTGTGCCTTGATGGGGAGCTGTGCCTGTGCTAGGGATGCTGCTGGAATTCCTGCATGGAGCTGCTCTGTTCCAGACCTCGGGTCTCACCGCAGCTGGTGGGTGTTTTCCTGCTGGAGTTTAGAACTGGAGCCATTTGGGAGTGGGAAACAGCAGAGGAAGAGTTCGGACCTAGGGGCTGATGTGTGGAGATCCTCTGTTAGGGCATCACTCTCAAAAGCCTCAAGGAAAAGCATTGGGCAGGAACAACCCAGGAAGGGAGGTGGAGTTTGGGAGATGATGCTACCTCCCTTCTTCACCCACAGGAGCTTCTCTGCAGCTCTCAAACGTGAGTCAGGATCTCTTTGAACAAAGCCTTCTTGTAGTGCAGGCTCAGGTGGGAGCCTTGCTCTGGAAACTGGAAACCAGGAGGGAGAGGTGAGGCCTGGGAAGCAGCTCTGGGATGAGGATGGAAAAGTGACATTTAAGGATGCCTGGACACAGTGGACTGCAAGTGAAGGGTAAGGTAAGGTGCTCCCTTCTTTACCACAGCACCTTGTGTGGTACAGGCAGGCAGATGGGCCCTGGAAGGCTCAGCTTGCAGCAGCAGGGATGGGGAATTCCGCCAGGGAAAGTGGCTCTTGGGATCTGATGATAGTGACTCCTTGTAACAGTGTGTTACTACCCTCCTGTTTTCATTGTAACCTTATTTAGTGTGGTGGGTTTGGGGCTTTGGCTCCACCATCCCTTTGGAGCAGGACAGGGGCAGTTGACCAGTAGCCGAGTAGAGGTTCCATCAAGGCCATGGAAAGAACTGGATTTGGGAAGAGCCTTCTCTGCCTTCAGGTTTGGGCTCAGGATTTCTGGAGGCAGAGCTGAGTCCTTCCATGGCTGTGGAACAGGCAGGCAAGGGGTAACGCAAGGGGAATGGCACAGAAGCAGCATCACCACCTGGTGCAAGACGGGGTTCCTCTGCAGCAAGGCTCTTTGCAGGGTGGTGGTTGCCTTGGTGTGACAAGCTCAGCATGTTCCTGCACAGCAAGTGCCACCAAACCTCATACCTGGGGAGGTGGCTTCAGCTTTGAAAGCTCTCTTGGAGCCGTGGAGAGCTCAGGAGTCTCATTATGCTTCTCCACCCCCTTCTTTGGGAGCTAAGAAAGAACTAACACACGTGGGGGCACTGCAGAAGGTGTTTGGAGACTGGCTTTGGGAGCAGGTTCAAGAACATCCAGCTCTGAAATGAAGTGGGTTTAAGGGATGTTTTCCATTTCAATCCCTCTTACTTTTGATTTTCAGGGTTTGAGGCCGTGCTTTCTGGTGTCTCCCCAAGCCTGAGGGATTCCAGAGGGAAAAGGAATCCTTCAGACCTCAGAATTGAATGGCCCAAACTCTCTTTGCATTAACTTGTGGTTTAGGGCGTTGTTGCATTTTATTATGACCCCACTTCAGGTTGGCTTTTGGGGTCATTCCTGTCAGTGCCCCAGGAAAGCAGAGACCCTTGTGCAGATGAAGAGGGGGTGCAAAATTACTCTTGGAGCCCCTACATGGAGCTTGATTCTGTCCATCTCCTTCATGGGCAGCCTCTTGGTCCCAGTGGCCTTACTCACACTGTGCTGCTCCTCCTCACCCATCCAGGAAGTCTGTCTCCCTTGTTTTACTCTGTAGCTTGTTTCCTACTAGGTGTATCCATGGCAGGAACTCCTGTGGTGTTACTCACCCCCTGAGCGGGCTGTACTCAGTGTGTGTTGGACACTGGGTGCTGTGAGGTGCCTGTGGGTCAGGTGTCAGTGCAGTGGAGAGAGGAGCTGTGGTTGTAGTGGGGGCCCTGGAAGCTCTGTGGCAGCGTTGGCAGCACTAAAGGCTTTTGGGTGAGGGGGTTCCTCGCCCCAACCCTGGCAGAGAATCATGGAATGGTTTGGGAACGGACCTTAAAGCTCATCCAGTTCCTTCCAGGGCCACCTTCCACTAGCCCAAGTTGCTCCAAGCCCCATCCAACCTGGCCTGGGATGGACTTCCAGATGGACAGAGGGACCAGCCTGCTCTCACCACTGACACCACTCAGCTTCAATCCAATTGGAAGTGCCTCTCCAAGCTGCCTTTCCTGTCAGCCTCCAGTGGTTCACTGCATGTACCTCTCCACTGCAGCCCCTGGCACCGCAGTGTTTAGAGCTGCTGTTGTATCCGCTGGCTCCAGGCAGGGCTCTGAGATGATGTTCCCATTCAACACCACGTCTTCTTTTGCAGTGACCCATATGTGAAGCTTTCCCTGTATGTAGCAGATGAGAACAGAGAACTCGCTCTTGTGCAGACGAAGACTATCAAGAAGGTACGTGAGCACTGCTTCCCACCCCTTGCTTTGGAACCAGGAGGAGCAGGCACGAGTGGAGAACGTACCACCACGCTTTCTGTCACTGTCAGGGCTCCAAGAGCTTTATAAAGAGCACTGACTTTGTCCTGCTTCATTCTGCTCTCCTTTGCCATCACTAGTGCTGCTCTCTGATAGGTGTCCTGCCACCCATCCCTCTGCAGTGCTGTCTGGAGTGAATCGCAGTCTTGGGTAACAAAGTACCAGTGAACTCCAGAGGCTGGGCTGAGATTCAGCCCCAGTTCACTTAGAAGCAGCATCCTGGGCACAAGGAATCCCTTGTGGCCGTGTCGGGATGCTCGGCAAAGAGCCAAGGTTCTCCCTTGCTGCTCCCAGAACCCTTTGGTGGGTGCAGAGCCAACGTGTGCTCTCAGCTCTCCTGGAAGTCCCTGCTCTGCCGGAGGATGAGGGAAGGATTTGGCATGAACCAGATTGGATGTGGCAGAGTTGGGTTTAAACTGCTCCAGCTTTGAATTGCCCCATTACTCTTTGGAGCTGTAATCTCTTGTTTTATCAAGGCATCATTTCATGCCTGAGCTCCCTGCAGATTGCAATCTAGCTGCAGGTTATTAAAAGCTTCCATTGGAGATAAGGAAGAGGAAATGACCTTTCCTTCCATTCTCTTTCCTGTTTCATTTACACTATAAACCTGTCCTTATAGTCCTAACCTTTGTCCTGGTGCTCTTCCCCCCTCATGTGGCTTTAAGTGAACCTTGAGAATGCCAAGTCTTCACGTTTGCTTTGTGTCACTTCGCAGGGATGTGCCTTTTACTCATTGAATCCTATTTATACTGAGCAGCTATTTTGGGCTCAGCTGACTCAAGTGGCCTCCTACGTTTGGTTTACTCAGTAGAGAGTTTCTAACTAACTTAATGGCAATTCCCCCCCCCAATTCTTCATGTCATGCTTTTCTCTCCCTTTTTTCCCTAAGGATTTATCACTTGCAGCAATTAGAGTGTATCAATATGTTGATTTCTCTTTCCAGACACTGAATCCAAAATGGAATGAAGAATTTTACTTCAGAGTAAGTTGCCTTTTCCTTTGCCATCATTAATACAACAGGTCCAATTACTCATTACTTACATTGAAGGTGCTCATCCTGATGCCATTGCTCTCCTGTTCCCGTAGGGAAGCAGAAATCAGCAGCAGGTTAAAGAGAAACGGGCTGTTCCTCTTCTTTACAGGAAGATCTGAGTTACTTCGTCTGCCAAATGCCACATTCCTTTCACTGGGCAATGTGTTTTTAGCAGAGCATGTTTGCTGGGCCTTGGAAATGTTAATGCCATGGCAAATAATCAGAGTTAGTTCCAAGAGCTCTGTGGAATTAGCATGGCAGGAACTAAGAAAACACAAATGGAGAGAAGGAAGATGGGAAAAGTCAGTTCTCTTGGCCTTTTACTTGCTAAAAAGGTCAAAGTAGGCCTTTCGTGGGGCTTCATTTTAATCTTGCTTAAAATGAACCCCCTGTTGGAGCTAAACCTGAGTGGCTGAACATCCTGACACTGTCTGTGTGTCCTCCCAGGTGAACCCAACCAACCATCGGCTCCTGTTTGAGGTGTTTGATGAAAACAGGCTGGTGAGTGCTCGTCCTGGTGTGCTGTGCTCGTCCTGGTGTTCGCTGCTCGTCCTGGTGTGCTCTGCTCGTCCTGGTGTGCTCTGCTCGTCCTGGTGTGCTCTGCTCGTCCTGGTGTGCTCTGCTCGTCCTGGTGTGCTCTGCTCGTCCCAGGGCTCTGGGTAACACAGCTGGTGACAGCAGCACATCTAAAGGTGGCTTTGGGGCTGCTGGTTGAGGAAGTGTGTGCAGAAGTGCAGGTAGGAGCATGGAAAGCATCTGCTCGGGGACTGATAGAGCATTAACCAACATTAAGCCACTGTTCTGAGGTGGAAACCTCAGCATGTTCTTCCTGAGGTTTCTCCACTTCAAACCAACCAAGTGCCACCCTTTAGTCACTAACAAAGCAGCTCCCTCCTCCCCTGATCCCTTCAGTGTCTCCTTCGGGTACCTTCTAATCCTTCTGCCTCCCTTTTTGGGATGTGGTTGCCAGAGCTGCCCCTTGTACTCAAGATGTGCATGGAGGAAGGTTGAAGGTGATGGCAACACTCTCTGTTAATGGTTTCAGTTCTCTGCCATGTCATGCCCAGCACATTGTTGGTGGGTTTAGTCTTCATTGTATGACGTAGTAGCTGAGGTGGAGAAGTCTACCAACATGTTCCTGCTGCTTGCTTGTGCTGTGACTAACTACATAAGGTTTACACACAGAGACCCATGGAATAGGTGGCAGTGGGGTTTGTCTTGGGAAACTAACACCCTCTCCTTGGTTATGAGAGCAGGTGTTAACGTTCTCTTGGCTGGGTGCAGTACAACCTCTAGTAAACTTGGTTGCTTTGTGAAGGTCAGGAGCGGTGTGGTGAAGATCCTTTATATCTGCCTTCAAAAATACAGGAAGACAGAGGAAAGGAGTATTAAATGGAGCAGCAAAACCTGTTCTCTTGTGGGGAAGAGGAGGACTTCAGCCTTTGGGATGGCGGGAGCAGGTTGGTGTGAGGACAACGTGGAACCCATGGACTGGTCTGCAGAGGGCAGTGGTAGCCACAGGGATGTCCTGGTGTGGTGGCAGTGGGCTGGCAGCTGAGAAGTGCCAGGTTTGGTTCACTTTCTTGTTCTCCCTGTGGTCCTGCTCCTGTAGGCTCTGCCCCTGGGCTCGTGTCTCCTTGCCAAGTGATCCAGGAGCCATTGCTTTCCTTTGGGAAGGTGTTTGGAGCTCCTGGCACAGATGAGCCACTGGCACAGGTCACCCCATCCCTGGCAGTGCCCAAGGCCAGGTTGGAGCAACCTGCTCAAGTGGAAGGTGGCCGTGAAGGTTGGAACTGGATGAGCTTTAAGGTCCTTTCCAACCCAAACCATTCCATGGATGAGGCATTGAGCTGGTTGTCTTGGCTTCACTCTGGAATGCTCATTGTCAGTACTTGGTGTGGTTTTCATCACAAGAACTTTGGTTCTTCTTCCCATTCCCAACGAACCAAGGCACTCTCAGCCTTCGCAGTCCATCTGCATGATCAGATAGAGACCGTATGATGCACAGAGGGTCTGTGTCCTTGGATTTCTGTGGGAAATAGGAGAAACTACTCCCAGCACCTGTGCTGCTGCAAGGGAATACCACAGTGCTGCTGCTGTGGGGAAGCCAGTCATGCTTCTCTTCTTGGTGGCTCATAATCCACCTCGCACAATGGGGGATTGTGCTGGCTCTTGGCAGCTCCATGGACCTTTGGGCTCCCATTTCTCCAGTGACTGGTCATCTGCTGGCATTGGAAAACAAGCTGCTTCCAAAGGGAGGCTGGAATGTGGACACGGAGGCTGAGCCTCCACCTTAAAGCCTCAGAGCTGCTGGCAAAGCTCACGCTTGGGGAGCGAGCACTGAAATGAAGCCCCACTCGGAGCACGGAGTTTGTGTGTCGTGACAGAGCGGGGGGGGGTTGGTGTAGGCTTGGTGTGGGGCTTGGTGCCTGTTCCGTGCCGGCCGTCGCAGCCCTGCTTCCCTCCCTGAATTCCCCACTGGAACCAGGCCAGGAGCGGGCAGAGTTCCTGCACCCTGTTAAAGACAAATGAGAACAGCCCAACGTGCACCGCCCGTCTCTGCATTGCCCTGGGAAACCTGGAAAAGACCCTTCTTCTCCTGCCATCTGGCCTGTTTCGGAGTGAGGAAGCTTTGCCACGCATCCCAGCGTGCTCTTGGCTGGAATTCTGCAGGATGAAAGGCTGCTGGAGGTTGTGGTGCATTCACAGGGGCACTGGAGAAGCTGTGGCTGTTTAGAGGCAAGACGCGCGTTGCTCAGTCACGTTGGGAGCGCGGTGCAAATTGAAAGCAGAACCCTGCTCCGTTTCCTCCTGCTCTCCTAATCCCGAAACGTGGAGCTTGGAGGGACTTTTCCTCATCTGCGTGTGGAGCTCGCGGGAAAGGCTCCGGTTTAACACGCAACTGAAGGGGTTTGGGTGTCGCTGGGCACTGGAGCGTGGGGGGTTTGGGTTTCTCGCGGTGCCGAGCGCGCT
>NW_009932242.1:24317-24664 GCF_000696875.1 Nestor notabilis | reverse complement strand
GCTGCTTCCCTGATGGAAAAGCAGCAGCTGGGAAGGTGCTGGCCTGCTCCCAAGCAAACCAGGAAAAACAAACCCCCCAGCAGCTTAGATTGGAGCAGGGCAGGCAGCCCACGTGACGGCCACCATCCTACCCCATGGGCCGGGCTGTGGGAGCGCCACATGGGTGCTCTCACCCAATCATGCCTGGAATGCCGCGGGCCACTCGGGCTATTTGTGCTATCTGTCGCTCGCAGGGCCGCAGTGCTAACGGGGCGAGCAGGTTGGCAGATGGGCCCCTTGCTTCTCTCCTTGGCTTCTAGCTTGTGGCAGTGCTGGTCTCCGTGTCTCCCCGCTGGCGAAACACGGCC
>NW_009932242.1:23006-24276 GCF_000696875.1 Nestor notabilis | reverse complement strand
CGCCTCCGCTTGCACTTCGGCTCGGCGAGAAGCAACACGGCCCCCGAATCGGAGATCCTCGCCCGCGAGAGGGAAGAGGATTTCTTCATGGCATTCCACACTTTGCCCAGGAGAAGCAGCCCTCACGCCTTGGCCCGCCACGCGGCAGATGATGGTGGTGGGAGGGATGTGCAGGAAGTGGGCTCCCTCAAGAGGAGCACATCCATGTTCATCCCCCAGCTGCTGAGCACCGTGGATGCGCGTCCAACCAGGAGCTCCTCCATGCAGATCTCCCTCCAGCGCTCGGCTGCCAACGGCTGCATGGAATCTCCTCAGGAATCTCCTGAGGAAACGCTTCCTTGGAAGCCCCATGTGGAAACTCATCCCTCTTCTCCAGAGGGCACTCCGGGAAACTCCCCTCCCAGGCTGCCGGAAGCGGGGGGACAAGGCAGTAATGGAACAGTTTGCTGTAACCGCAGGGTATTCCGGACTCTTCCCCCCAAGCAGCAGAGCGAGGATGCTTCAGCAGCTTCCCAAGGAGATGAGGCAGCTTCGGCTTTAAACATCAGCGGTGTGAGGATTCAGCATCGGGCTTCAAGCACGGACGTGCCTCAGGTTACCCTACTCCCCTTTGGTCCTGAGGCTGGAAATAACATTCCCGAACCCCGGCGCTGGTCCCTGCAGCATGTGCCCGATATGGGAGCAACCGCAGGGAAGAAGCTCTTTGTGCTCCAGTTACAGCAGCCACACACGGGTGGCACAGGAGGTGAATGCAACTTTGGCTTTACTGGGACAAAAGGGGACAGGCTGGTGCGGTACCCTCGGATCCGGCTGGAAAGGAGCACCTCCCACCCCATCGCACCTCCGGCAGGAGACGGGAAGCCCGTGGATGATGGCTTGAGTTCGGAAGCGCTCAGCACCGGCGCTGACACCTCTCAGAGCTCGAAGGAGCGGCTTCCGCAGGGATGTCTCTTCAAAATCAGACCAGAGCAGAAGCACTTCCGCATTCTTGTCACCCGGGGTCCTGAGGAACAGGCTCAGGGGCTTGGCCAGGAGGGTCCTGCACCAACCGGCACCCCAGTAAGTACAAGGCTGAGTAGTGTGCGAGTAGAGAGGGGCTCCGGGCTGGAGGCGCCCGCAGCGCTTCGTTGTCAGTGCTGGAATGTTCTCCATTGCCCTGGAGCAAGGCAGGAATCATCTCCAGTTCCAGTTAACGTAACGTCGCTCTCGCTTGCGCTTAAGGCCCGCAGAGGATTTTGGAGACCTCGAGTCACACCCACGGCGGCGGGCA
>NW_009932242.1:14630-22931 GCF_000696875.1 Nestor notabilis | reverse complement strand
GGTGGGAGCGGGCGTGGAGTTGGCTGGGACCGGCTGCAGTGTCCGGCCGGGAAAACGGGCTCCCCTGGGTGCGTGTGTTCTCCTTGCGTGCCTGCACCACGGAGCAGGGCGAGCTGCGTGTGCTGCAGTGAGGCCCTGCCATGACTCTGCAGCTTTCCCAGGGAAAAGCTGTTTGGCTCCGCGTTATTCCAGCATATCCTTCTGTTTAGCTCCCCACTGGATGTCGTGAGGAGAAAAGCCCAAAGTATCCCTAAGGATTTGGGTTTAAGAGGTGAAATAAGCAGTAAATCCCTTGCCAGGTTTCAGTTCCGTGTCTGTGTTGCGAGGAGTGGGTAGTACCTTTCCTGCCAGCAGGAAAAGCTGGAATGCAGGAATTCACTGGCTTTCCTCCTCATTTGACTTGCATGTATGTAGTGCAGGGGGTGAGTGTTCTCACACTAAAATGGCTCTAAATCTCCTCCTAAAAATGGAATGGGAATAGAAAAGTGTGTCTGATTTTTCCCTGGCTTTCCTGTTTATTATCCCGTGTTCCTTTCCAGGCCAGGTTGGATGGGGCTTGGAGCAACTAAAGTGATTCCAGAGGGGAATGAGGGAATTGGTTTAGGCTGCTTTATGTGCAGTGCATCCTCCCACTGCTCCCAAGTGTTTATGACCTTTCACATGGCTCCTCTCTTCCACAGGAGCAGTTTGGGGCAAGCAGGATGTATTCCATTACAGAGCAGGATAAAATCCTCTGGGAAGCCCAAGCTCATGTCCAATAGGGAAGGATTTCATCTGGGAGCCTCATTCCACATGCTTTTGGCTACTACGGCACGTAACACAATAGGCCACGAAGCGTGTGTGTGCTGTGGCCCAGAACAAACGCTCCCATTGTTTGGAATCTGGGAGCTGGAGTGCTGGGAACCACTTCCAAACTCTCATGTGTCACACAAGTGTTGGAGAGAGCTGACAAAGGCCTCTTTGTGCTGATGGGGATACAAAGAGCTCTAACAAACTGCTGTGGGTTTGTTTAGGGAACAGGCAGCAATGGCAACTCTCAGCTCGGGGCTCTCTCAGCTCAGCTTTTCATTCCCTTCCTTAGGAATGTTGTCCTGGAAAGATTTGGGCTCGAAGAGGTCAGCTGGGATGGAAAGCAAAGGAGCACCCTGGCAGAAATGGGGTTCCTGTGGAACTCGGAGAGTCCCACACTGGTTTGGGTCGAAGGGACCTTAAAGCTTGTCCAATTCCAACAGGGACACCTCCCACTATCCCAGGATGCTCCAAGCCCTGTCCAAGTCCAGCCTGTACAGTGCTGTGAGTTGTGTCCCATGACCATGTTTGTGTTCTACTTAAGAAGAGCCTCTAAATAAGTTTTCCTGCTCTTAAAACTACTTCTACTCCCCAACCTGTGAGTAAAAGCCACAGACTGAGCTATGGGAGGTGCAGTAGTGAAGTGAAATCCCAATTATTCCAATATTCCCGTTGTTAAGTCAAATTGAGAATTACTATCAAAGGGAAGTTACTTCCGTGTCCTTTTGCACATGTTCTGACCAGGTCCTTCCAGGGCCACCTTCCACAGGGAAGAACTTCCTCCTAAGATCCCAGCTCAATCTCCCCTCGTACTCTGGAGCTCCCACCTCCTGCTCAGGCTTATTCCATCCCTTATTCCCCTTGTTCTGTTGAATATCCAAGGAAAAGTGGATTCTCCCTTCTCAGAGGCTGTTCTAAAGCAGGACTCCTAATAATAGTAGGTACTCACGCTCCCTGTACGTCACACATAGAACCTCTTATAGTGGTGTTCGGGTCAGAGCCAGGCTCCCGTGTGTCACCCTTTGAATTCCAGTGGGATTTCAATAGGAGCCATTTTATCCCAATGAATGGCCTCAAGCCTGAGCTGTCTCTTCCCTGGCATTGTCCCGAGGCCTTTTGGATGTTATCCATGTTCCAGGAACACGTCACATCTTGGCAGAGGTGCCCAGTGGGTGTTTCAATAACCAGGGGCAAAGGAGAAGTGCTTAAGAACTGAGTGATTTATCCTTATGGATTGGGCCTGGCTTAATCCATGTAAGTAAGGATTTAATCCATGGAACCATGGTTTGGGTTGGAAAGGCCCTTAAAGCTCATCCACTACCACTAGAGCAGGTTGCTCCGAGCTGGCCTTGAACACAGCCAGGGCTGGGGCAGCCCCAGCTTCTCCATCCAACCTGTCCCAGTGTCCCACCACCCTCCCAGGGAAGAACTTCATCCAGTTCAATGGTGTTTGAGTTGGTGCTGCCCATCTGGCACTTGTGACTTCTCCTGAAGTCAAACCATGGCAGGTTTGGAGCTTCCAGAAGAGAGGAGACCACAGTATGGGCTTCTTTAGGCTACAAGGGGCTAATAGTCCATGTCTACCATGCAGAAGGCAGCGAGGGCTGGGAAGTCTTGTTGCAGTTGATAAGAAGAATGGAAGTTGCCAACTAAGCCATTACTCCTCTCATCAAGTGCTACAGGAACAGGCTGCAGTTGTCACTGAGGCTTTCCCCCTGGGAATGAGGGCAGGGAGGTGCCATGAGGAGCAGGACCACGTCTGTGGTGGCTCTCTGATACTGCAAGTTAGGCAGAAGCAGTTAAGGTGGAGGTGATGCACTGAAGGGATTCCTGCAGGATTCCTGCTTGGCTCCAAGGTTCCCAGATGTGTTACAGGCACGTGGTGTACTCGCAGCATCTCTCCTCCCAGGATCCATCCGGTCCCTCAGGCTCGGTGCAGGTGCGCTCTGTTGTTCCATGGGGATACACGTGCCTGTGCTTTGGGAATCACTTGTTGGCCTGGGAGCAGCAGGATGTGCTTCCTGGCATTCCGTGCACGCAGGGCTATAAATAGGCAGCAGGTTCTTTGGGAGTCCCTGGGCTCCTCTCTGGTGTCATCCACGGGGACTCTGCTCCTGACACACACTTGGCTTTGGGCTGCTTCAGGTCCACACTGAAGGAGCAGATGGGGCCTGGGCCACCTTCTGCCTGGGTCGTGCTTCTGGGCAGGTCACAGCCACGTTGTCTGAAGTGGTAAGAACCTCTCCATGCGGTGCCTGGCTCTGTGTGTGCCGCTGGTGGAGGGAACTCCATAGTGGAAGTGAGCAGACATCAGCTGGTGAGAAGATTGCTGGGAGCTCTTCCTCTGTAGGCTCTGTTGAGCTGCCAAGTGGGTGGTGACAGTGCTCACGTTCCTCTCAAGCTTCATCCATGGTTTGTCCACCTCTGCTGATCTCTCATGTTCCTTTTCGTCTCTAAGTGATGGCCAGAAGGTATCTGGTGTGGCCTCTTACGCTCTTCAAGGTGGTAGGAAGGCATGGGTGATGAGGCCACCACATGCACCTTCGAGCTCAGGTAGATCTTTGAACTTCTAGACCTTAAGGGCTCTCTTTATCCTACCATCTCCATGGTTGTACAACGGGTATGGACTATACTTGTTGGAGTTATGGATGGACCGGCTCCTGCAGTCACCTTCTCAGTGGTTGCCACCATGGAGGTGGTTCTCTCCGAGAAGGTGATGACCAACCCGATGGGGAAGAACATGAAGAGAAGTGGTGTTCAGCACTTCCCCAGGGACATGAATGTGGGTGGTGCTAATCTAATGGTGCTCTCCCACCTTGACTTCTGCTTCCTTGGAGCCGGACTGATGTTCGTCTCTAGTGTCTCATGACTCCTTTGTGTCTTCTTTGACAGACCAGAGACGACTTCCTGGGTCAGGTGGATGTGCCCCTCAGTCACCTCCCGGTAAGCGCTGCCCTCGTCTCCACGTGTTCCTTCTGCTCATCTCCACATGTGAAACCCTCATCTTATATCCAGTTTCCCATAAGAAGCCCAGTTATATTTTCCTAAAGCATTCCCAGCATTTGACTAGAGCTTAAAGAGGAATAGCCTGGACAGCAAAGTCCCACCATGGGCAGGGAGCAGGAGAGATGGGATGCCCTTGGATGAAGGATGGTTGGTTGATCTGAGGGTGGTAATATCTTCTCTCTTGGCTTTTGTGTCTTAAGCAATGGGGAGATTCCAAGCGAGAAGCTTGTCCTGTAGCTCTCGAAAGCTCCAGTTATCCTGGCAGCTGGAATTGGGCATGGTCTTCACCCAGCGTCAGCCTGGATTCATCGGGATGGGCTTCTCCTCTTTTAATACTCTGTAGGCTTTCAAGAGAGGGTTGGTTTCTGCAGGGACATCATGGGCTGCTTCCATAGTTGGGTGTTAACCTCTGCTGGTGACACTGGTAGAGGTCTGCCCATTGCGACACTGTTGCTTGAACATCTCCAGCATTCCTAACATACCTGTGGTGTGAATGTTCTTCGGGTGTCTCCATCCTTTAATGTCTTATCTACTTCCAGACTGAAGACCCCACCATGGAAAGACCATACACCTTTAAGGACTTCCTGCTCAGACCAAGAAGGTGAGTGAGGGGGAGAACTTTGTGTTCTAAACCATGTCTTACGTTGAGGGTGGCTCTTTGCCACCATGTGTAAGGGCTGGTGGTGAGATGCACCCCCTTGTCTCCTAGCCACAAGTCTCGTGTAAAGGGCTTCTTGAGGCTGAAGATGGCTTACATGCCTAAGAATGGTGCCCAGGAGGAGGAGAACAGTGATCAAAGGGATGACTCTGAGGTAAGGTTTCGTGCTGTGGAAGCACCTCAGTTACCAGAGGTTGAAGGAGAACTGTAGCAGAAGAGTTTGTCCTGTTTCTGTGGGGGTTATATTGAGACGTGTGTGAACTTCTCCTTGGAGAACGTTCAGAATGTGCATCTCTCCACTCATGGAAGCAGCAGAGGCATCGTTTAACTTCATGTTGACTTCTTGCTTTTCCTTCATTCCCAAGCACGGATGGGATGTGGTTGATTCCAGTGACTCCGCTTCTCAACGCCAGGAGGAGTTACCGCCTCCTCCACTGCCTCCAGGGTGGGAAGAGAAGGTGGACAACCTGGGCAGGACTTACTACGTCAACCATAACAACAGGACTACTCAGTGGCATCGACCAAGCTTGATGTAAGTGGGGAAAGTCTGGCTTGGAATTCTGTGGAGCACTTTTAAAGACCCACTCTTCAGGAGCAGATGGATCATGGTTGTGGTGCTGGGCTGTGCGTCTGAAAGTAGACTTCCTTCGTGGGAGAACTTCCACATGCGCTGGTTCTGGAGAGCCAGAGTCTGCATAGCTTCAGTGAACAATGGAAGAGGCTTCTCCACCCCCAGGAAATCCTATTTAAACCTGGGTATTCCTTTAACATGTGCTGGGACATCCAGTCTAGGTCATGCTTTGCCTTAGAAAGGCTGGACCAGATGATCCTTGAGGTCCCTTCCACCTGGGATTCTGGGATTCCATGGCATTTGTGAGGTGTTTCCAGTTCTTTGAATTGAGGGTTTAAAGTCTCCTGGTTAGGAAGCCTTATGTGGTTGGATGGGGAAGCCAGGTTGGATGGGTCCTGGAGCAATCTACTCTAATGGAAGGTGGCCCTGGTTGGAACTAGATGACCTTAAGTCCTTTCCAGCCCAACCCATTCCATGATTCCCTGATTTCTATCATTGCTGGGGTTTGGAAAGCAACAAAGTAGATGGTTTGGTTGAACCTTCATTGTCTCCTTCTCCTTTCCTCCTTCCCATGCCTCCGTGTCCCCCATACAGTGACGTGGGCTCCGAGTCAGACAACAACATCAGGCAGATCAACCAGGAGGCTGCCCATCGGAGGTTCCGCTCTCGGAGGCACATCAGTGAGGACCTGGAACCAGAACCCATGGAGAGTGGAGACATTCCTGAGGTAGCGAAAGGTCGGGGTTTAAGACCTAAACTTCAAGCTGATGTTTCACATTCATGAGTGAATTACTGTAGTAGTAATATATGGAATAGTTACACATAGTAATATGTGTAGGAGTTACCTCTAGTAACCCTTCCAGTGTTCTGCTTTGAGTAGCAGTGGAGTAAGTCACATAAAGAAGGGGAACACACTGGCTGGAGCTGCCATGTACTTCAGTTCTCTTCAGTGCCTTGATGCAGAGGAGGGAGAAGCTGTTGGGTTTATCCCAACTGAAAACTAACAGTTGTTTCTTCCAAGCTTTTAGTCAGAATTAGTGACACTTTGAGCAGAATTCCTAATGGGATCGATGTAACGAGAGCCCTTTCTCCTGCATCTCTCCATCCCCATCGTTCTCTGTTTGGAATCGTACAGCGTTGTGTCCTCCTCAGCGTGAAGACTGTTTGGAGTCCACACAAACCCCATTGCTCCCTGTGACTGCTTCTCACCGAGTAGAGTGTTTGTTTGTGTGTTGTAGGGATGGGCTTAGTTCGTTCCTACCTCTGGCACAAGGAGGTGCTCACGTAGAAGCAAAGGGGAAGGAGAACTCACTCTGTCATGATAAAGCCTTAACGGAGTTTCTTCTCTTTTGGTAGCCTTGGGAAACCATTTCAGAGGAGGCAAGTGCAAGTGGAGATTCCCTAAGCTTGTCATTGCCACCTCCTCCTGCATCTCCAGTGTCCCGTCCCAGTCCTCAGGAGCTATCTGAGGAACTGAGCAGAAGACTGCAGGTCACTCCTGATTCCAATGGGGAACAACTCAGTTCTTTGATTGTACGTGCCAAGCTGCTCTTTCTACCTAAACCTCTCATCTGCTGTTAGCTGGAAGCATGGGAAGCACACAGACGTGGGTGGGAATTCCTGCTCTCAGGAAAACCTGAGCGTACACTTACAATGATCTAGCACCACAGAGCAAATGCCTTGAGCAACAGAAGGGGGTCAGTTTAATGTGTTGTTCTGTGTGAGTTTCACCTCAGACTCTGCTACTGTTACACCTTTAGTAAAGCAAAGTATGTGTTAATGGAGGGTATCAAGCTCAGAATTCCCAAAGGAAAGAGGGAAATCTGCTACTGCCCTTCGCCATTTCATACATGATCACCTTTAAGTTCAGTATTTAACTGGACACGTCTGTGTTGAAGCATGTGCTTCCTTATAGTAGGAGCTTATAAACTCCTCAGATGTAAGAGTAACAAAGGGTTAGAGCTGGAAGGAAATAGTAGTTGGAAGAAGACATTAAGTGGCAACATCCCAGAGGCTTCTGAGATCAGCTCCATGGCTAAGCGTGGAGGAAACATGGATCCAGGATTCTTCCCAAGCCCACCAGCTCTAAATTGGCTGTACACAGTGAGCTGAAACTAGAAGCCCCTCAGCTGGCTTTCCCCATCCAGCCTTGTTTTACACTGAGACAGCTCCAGGGGCCCTCCATCCATCCATAGCTAATCTACACCCCCCCGAAATTGCCAGCAGGTAGTAGAGGAGTGATTGTATGTGTGTTGAAGTGTTTTGTCACTCTCCTCATGTATCTATGTAACACCAGACAACACTTCAGACTTGCTGGTCAGTATGTTTGTCAGCCAAACCCTTTCCCATTAGCCTTTAGCAGGACAGCAGCAAGGGGTAGTTGCATCTCTGTTGTATTTACTTGTTTTAGGCACTGATCTCTAGCAGAATGTGCTCTTGGCACTGATGTCCTCACCTAAGAGGTGGGGTTTGGCACTCAAATAGTTGCCTCGTGGTGTTGCTGTTATCTTGCAGGAGATAAGAGCACCCATGTGAGAGGTATAAATAGGCTGGGTCATTTCCCTGTTTATCTGTGCAATCACACTCCACCCATGAAGATGCTCTGATTAAAGATGAGCTATCACTTCTGCGAGATAATACACTTCAGAACAAGCTCTTAGGGTATTTAGTACTGTTACATTGACGTATTTCTTACGTTGGACTACACCTTGTAGTAGGTGTTCATTCTATAGGTCGCTAGCTGACGTAGGCAGAACATTCACCACTGCTTTCTGATAACAGGAAGGAGAAATCACATCTTTGCTCTATCACAACGAGTTCATGTTGCCATTTCTCCCTTAGGGAGATAAATGAACCCTGTTTTTAACAATACATATAAAGGGTCACTCTCAGCAGAGCAATGGTACTTGTCACTACCTGGTACAATAGGAGTAGATACTAATAGTTTACAAGAGATCTTATTACAAAGAGGTTTGTACCTGTAAAACAGAAGGAATGTGAGTAGTAACTGGGTGTATTTTTATGCCCTGTTTTCTTCTTTTGGTATTATTTATATTCCATTTATAGGTGCCCTGTTGGTCCTTACAACATGGAGTTCTCCCTCTAGCAGTTAGCTGGAATCCAAAGCTCCATGGCATTGCAGTGTCCCATTATGTCTTTAGTTAACCCTCCCCTTGCCTGCTCATTCCACAACTTAATTTCCCTGCCTTTTCCCACATGGGGTGGCCTGTAGCACATAGAACAGGTTGTAACTTGGGTGCTAAAGCTGAGTACAAGA
>NW_009932242.1:0-14599 GCF_000696875.1 Nestor notabilis | reverse complement strand
TTTTAACCGGAACCGCTCCAGGAGGGAATGCTGTGTTTTCATTGCTGTAGAAGGATTCAAGCTAAAGACACTGCAACATCCATATGAGCTGTAAGGGGGTTGGCTTAAATGGCAGTGAAATTAGGGAGTAACCCCCGTGGTTTAAGGCACCTTAACTTAAAACCATCTTTTCCTTTCCTTTCCTTCCAGCAAAGGGATCCTACTTCAAGATTAAGATCCTGCAGCGTAACGGATGCAGTTGCTGAACAGTCTCAGCTCTCCTTGGTAAAGCAAAGTTAACTTCTTCCTTCTTTATGGTTGGGTGATCTCTGCTGCTGAGTTACACCTTTTCCTAGGCCAGTTCTACCTAGGAAAGATCTATAGATCCAGCAAAGATCTATAGGTACCTCTTAAAGAAAGACTCCCTCTCACATCATAACCACGCACATCTCTGGTGTAAACAATGGAAGGTTCTACATGTTTTGGCCTACAGCCCAACAGTGGGTGTTACAGCAACCACAGTGGTTGTTCTTGCTTTAGTTTAATAGCTGGTGCTCCAAGAAGTGCCCTGAAGTGGTGGTGTCTGTCTCTGCTTGCTCTCCTGCTGTGGTTTCCAGCACAATTACACCTTTACTGTGTCTTCTTGCTCTCCTAGTCCCAATGCAGCCTGTTCTGGAGGTGTTCTCCATTACTTACTATCACTTTATGGGCTCCTTCTCACTTCATATGGAGTCTGGGATTCCATAGCTGGGGTCAGGCTGGGTTTGGTGATGTATCTTTCAGCTCATTCTTAGAGAACACTGCTTTCCCTGGCAGAATTGCTCTAAAACAAGGATGTTCCCAGATCTTCACCACATCTGATCCTTACTAAGCTAATGCTAAGTTATCTTCCAGCACCTCAGTACATACTTTTATTCTGAATGCAGTGCTGCTCTTGACTCAATCCTTCCTGAAAACACACTCTGTCCATTCAGCCTTTTCCATCTGATTCCTGTGCACTCCTTGATGACCAGAATGTACCATTTTGGTTCCAGAGACCATCATTCTGGGCAGAACATGCAAATATTGATTATTTTGGGGGGGGAATCGTGTTCCATTTTGAGTAAAGTCTTTCATTAGCATCATCAGGATAATGAACTGGGTGCAAGCACCCTTGAAATCAGATCTTTGGGTGGGTTTTGTAAGAGATCCTGGCTTGCTTATCAGTGATTGATGACTCCAGAGGCTTTGCTATGATCTTAAGCATGATCCTCATGTGAGTGTCTGCTTCCTTACTGCCAGCACAGCCCTGTCCATCACTAAGTGTACTTACTGTGTCCTGCCTTGTCATTTACCAGCAGAGCGGTCCAGCCAGGAGAGCTCGTTCTTCCACTGTCACAGGGGGTGAGGAGCCAACGGTAACCAGCCTCTTTATCAAGCGCTCTCTTGGAATCACATGGGGGGGACTGGGATTCACTCAAATCCTGGCATGTTTGAAGGATGTGGGAGTGCTTTTCTGAACGTGCGATGCGAGGAGAAGGGGGTTAAGTCAGGTTGGGCTTCATCAAAAGCATCCCGTTTAAGTGCAGCATCCTGCTCCTTTCAGGTTACAAACCTCTCCTCTCTTCCAAGCAGGCTGCAAAGAGTCGAGGGATCTTCTTGGAAGCAGCAGGTAGTTGGGATAGAAGGAGTAGCTCAGTTCCACATGTCAGCATTTAAGCCTGGAATTCTCCAAGGACCAGTAGATTCCCATGTTACATCCGTAAGGAAAAGGCCCTTTGCATCACTACAGCCTCTTCAGGGCAGCCATGGTAAAAGCAGACAGACAGATGGAGGTGGTTTGGTTCATGTTCTGAGCACTACAGTTTCCTTCTCCTGTTCCTAAAGGGATTCATGTTCTTGTGCACTGCTTTAAGTCACCACATTCCAAGTCTTTGGTGCCATTAGTAATACATGGGCAGAGTTTAGCCCTTTGCTTCCAACTGCTGGGAAGGAGAAATTCCTGGAGTGTTAGTGCTTCCATCACTTCCTTGAGCAGAACACCTTATCCTGAGCACTCTGGTTGCTTCCCTGGCAGCCAGGACACTTCTTCTTCATCCCTTAGCAAAGCAAGTGGTGTCTTAAGAGGAGTCCCAAACTAGAAAGGGACTAAACTTCACCAACGTGTAGATTTATGTGGAGTGTAGCTCCCTGAGCATCCTCCCCTCTAAAACAGGAGGAAGAGAATCTTTCCATGCTGGAGCTGAGGCTCCAGTTTGTGTCTTCAGGACACCTAACCCTGAATGCAGCACCTGTGACTGACAGAATGGCTTAACTCCAGGTTTTACACCCACTTGCAACTGCTTCAAGGCACCCTGGGGTAAAGTAAAGAGAACTTGGGCGCTCTTGACTTCATACCGAGTTATCCACACTAATGACAGGAAAAAGCATCCACCTTTTTAGGGAAGAAGCATGAAAACCCAGAGTTTGATGTTTCATCTACAAGTTGAAGGGTTTGAGGGATGTCAGTGTAGCTGTTTGAGGAGGAGGAAACCTGAACCACAAGCTCTGTGGTCAGAAAAGACACATGAAAGAGCTGATACTGAATGAAATCAGAAACCACGTTTAAGAAGGTTGTAAGTTCCTTGTTATTAAACGTAGGTGTATGAAAGATGGGTTTAGCTGGTGCAAGGTACCAATGCAGTCCCTTCTTGCTTGCACAGCCCTCCGTGGCCTATGTCCACACCACCCCAGGCCTCCCCTCGGGCTGGGAGGAGCGGAAGGATGCCAAGGGCAGGACCTACTACGTGAACCACAACAACCGAACCACCACGTGGACGCGGCCCATCATGCAGGTATGAACCGTGGAATGGGTTGGCTTGAAGGCACCTTGAAGCTCCTGTGTGTAATCGTGAATCCTCACATGGTTTGGAAGTGTTCCAACTGTGTTCCTCACACTTTGCTAATGGGTTTCGCTCCCGGTGCAGCTGGCGGAAGATGGGATGGTGGGATCAGGAGCCAACAGCAGCAACCACCTCAGTGAGCCCCAGATCAGGCGGCCTCGCAGCCTCAGCTCACCCACCGTGACCCTCTCTGCTCCACTGGAGGTGAGAAACACCCAGACCAAGCAGTATCCACCCCTGTCAGGCTTCTCCTTCTTTGTCCTTGCAACTTAGAATCATGGAATGGGATGGGTTGGGTTGGGAAACACATTAAGATCATCTAGTTCCCAGCACCCTGTCCAGCCCCATCCTAAAAGTGTCCAACACTGGGGACACTTTTCCCTGGGAGATGATTCCAGTGGCTGTTTGCTCTCAGAGTGAAACATGTTCCCCTTGTGTCCAATTGGAATCTTCCCAGGAGTAACTTTTGCCCATCACCCCGTGTCTTTCCCATGGGATTCCCTGTTACAAAGGGAGTGTCCATCTTCTTTGGAGCCACCCTTTAACTACTGGAGCATGGTGTTCACTTTTATGTCATGGAATGCTGCATCCATGTGATGGTTTGGTTTGCTCAGCTACCATGTCTCCAGGGGTGGCACGTCCAAATGAGGCTCAAACCAAGCTGCAGATAAAGCTTGAATTAACTTCTAAGTATCTAGATAGTTAGATACTACTACCTGTTCTCTAATAGAATACTCAAAACCTGGTAACTAAATGTAGGCTAAGTTAGAGAATTGCCTGAATAGGAGCAGAATTGAGCTAAGGAAGTCCTAGAAACCAGGCCCAGCACTTAATCCTGGTATTCATTCCTTGGTTCTGGTATTCATTCCATGTGGGATGCTGTGAACCCAGGTTCAATTCGTTGGGCAGTGCTGGACACCGTGTGATGGACGTGAATCCCTCTCTCCATGCAGGGTATGAAGGACTCCCCGGTGCGCAGGGCGGTGAAGGACACCCTCTCCAACCCCCAGTCTCCACAGCCCTCCCCTTACAACTCCCCTAAGCCACAACATAAAGTTGCTCAAAGCTTCCTCCCTCCTGGCTGGGAGATGCGGATAGCGCCCAACGGCCGGCCCTTCTTCATCGACCACAACACCAAAACCACTACGTGGGTAAGAGAAACTGCACCATCACCTGCCACCCACTTGGCATCTCTTCAGTGTGTCTCTGTGCCCCCATTTTACTGGGCTGTTTGTCTTTAAAAGCAGCCCAACTTGTCCTGAATCTCAGTCAGTCTCCTCCATGGTTCTGTGCAGTAGCAACAGGCTGGAGCAGCTCCTTTCCTCCCTGTAGTGCTGCCATTGCTGCTCTCGGAGAAGGGAGACTTACTTCATACAGTCACAGACTGGTTTGTGTGGGAAGGGACCTTAAAGCTCATCCTGTTCCCATAGGGACACCTTCCACTAGAGCAGGTTGCTCCAAGCCCCTGTGTCCAACCTGGCCTTGAAAACTGCCAGGGATGGGGCAGCCACAGCTTCTCCCTTCAGCCCATTCCAATGTCCCACCACCCCCCCAGGGAAGAACTTCTGCCTAAGATCCAGAGACCAAACGTTCTATCAACTGTGTATGTTTTGCTTTACTCCACCCTCTGTGTGTAGATCCAAGTCGAGCCGTTGGATTTACAGTTCCATGTTTCTGTTCCAGGAGGACCCAAGGCTGAAATTCCCAGTGCATTTGAGATCAAAAGCATCTTTGAACCCAAATGATTTGGGCCCTCTTCCTGTAAGTGCTGATGTGTATGTGTTTTATAGATGTGCTATACATCCTCTGATCCCTCACTGCAGTCACGTGCTGTATGTGGGCACGCACGTTGCTGTCATCCCTTGTCTGACAACACTAAAGCTGTGTTTAGATACAGCACCAGAAGGCTTTAGGGTGATGCAGGAATGAGGTTGTGGTATTTCGGAAGTGACTGCATGTTTCTGTGCTTATCTGAGGCTTTGAGCTTGGGAGAATCTCCCCTTGGGTTTATTTCTATGTGCTGCTGCTTTAGGACAAAACAAAGCCTTTGGAATGGGATGATCACCTCCAAAGCATCCTTAAGCCTCACCAGTGAAATCAGGAGAGCCTGACACGCATCACTGGAAATGCAGAACCTGTAGCAGGTCTAAACTCAGTTACACACTCCATTTATGAGTGGGGGAAGAGTGACTACATAATAGAACAAGAGTTTCTCGCACCAGATTGAAATGAAATCATGCCTCATCTATATTTTATAGAGCTCTGAAGCTCTTGGACACCATAGAGGTGGAATGAGTCCAGACTCATGAGGCTGGAGAGCACTGCATATCCTAAGAGTGTGCCATTTAGTCTCCTTTCTCTACTACAGTCATTGGGAAAGGGAATGGATAAAAGGGAGGAATGGAGGACTAGGACTGTTGTCCCACTCTAATGGGGTCCTGGTGTCCATACTTATTATATACACATATGATTCAGAAGTGGAAGCAGAAAGTCTCAATCCTAAGCAGTGATGGACAACATTTGTCATCATTTCCCTCTAGCAGGCAATGAGTATAAACCCTGATGCAAGAAGTTTCCCAGCTTTAAAAACTACTGTATTGGATTTGACTCTTCCAAGATGTTTGGCCTCAACATAAAGCCTCTGTGATCATTCGTGTTTTCTACCTCACAAGCACCTATGAGCTGATTTGTGTCAGTGTGGATGATGTATTGCTTCAAGCTGTAGTAGTGTTTCACTTGTTTTCTCTCTTTGTTGCCCCCTTCCAGCCTGGTTGGGAGGAAAGAATACACCTGGACGGACGAACGTTCTACATAGACCATAGTAAGTAAGCCCTCGGGTCCTACAGCAAATAGACAAAGGGAGCTACTAAAGATTGAAGTGAAAGCTTTGTAATTTTACTCTTCATTTAGGAAGCCAGGTGTTGATTTGTGGAGACATTGATACCAGAGACTTAGTGCCCTCGTACGGTACTGTATCCTACCTGGAAGCTTGCTTTTAATCGGCTCATCAAGCTTTGTCCCTCTCTGACTTGTGAAGCATTAACATCCCTTCTCTGTGGTTTCTTTTGTTCTCGTTGATATTTTGGATTCGTTGTTGGTGTTGTTGATGATCCCATGGCTTATTTTGCACTTAATAAATGATACTCTACACTAGGAATAGAAAATAAGATGAGAAGAGCTCATGGAGCCACATCTCCACATCCAGGCAGTGGAGAAATGAGCACTCCTGAGTACTTGGACCTCTCCTTGAAGAAGGTCTTGTGGCAGTGCTGATTCTGATCTTATTTCCTATTTATAGCATGTCAAACTGCACCCAGCCCATTAATATTCTTCAGTTCTGTTAGTGAAGTTCTAGTGTAAGTGATGTTTCATTGTAGCCCTGTCTTACTACAGCATCTCACAACTACTGTGTGAGTTTTCGTTGGTGTTTGGAACCAGGGCAGCCCAGAGAGGCTGGCTTGTTGCTATTGCTTCACTCAGCTTTGATCCAGACTTCAGCTGGATTTGGTAGCAAGGCAACTCTGCTGATGGCCTCATCTTCACAGCAAAGACAGTGTCTTTAGGTTTGAACCAGAAGCAGGTCTAACTTCTGCAGGACCCATAGTCCCTACTTCATGCTCAGCCTGTAGGCAGCAGCATTCACCATCCCTGAATAGAACACTGTTCCCTATTCCTTGCAGGATGCATGTACTCCTGCATTTCCCAGGAGCCTTAGAGGAAAATGTAACCTACCTGTTGGAAGGTGTCATGAAGGAAAACAAGGTTTTCCAAGCAGATCCAGAACAGTTTCCAGTGGCTGACAGAGGGATGGATGTGTTACATGCGATCCCCTCAACACCCCTCTTGGCTCCACCATGCTTCAGCATATACACTAGTCATTTGAGCAGTGTTTTAGGGGGGATTTACTCATTAGTGCAGGAGGGGTGAGGTGCTCACTGGGACAGGGTGAGGAAGCAGAATGAGCCTGCTGGAGTGGGAAGCAAGAGGCTGGTCAATAAGACTTGTAAAGTGGTGCTCAGAATGGGAATAATAAGCAGAGTCCTGATTGAAAAGGGCATGGAAAATACCAGCTGGGCACGAGTTAACTCAGCCTGTGATGTAGTAACACCTGTAGTAACCCTAATGTCTTCAGCCCTGGTAGTGCCTTGGCACAGGCTCCCAGAGTGCAAGAACTAGTGGGAAGGGACTAGAGGAGAAGGAACTTGGACAAAGATCTGTCCATAGCATCATACACACTGAGGACCCCAAGGCAAGAAAGAACTTGCAGTTTCCAAACTGCATAAAAACCACCTCTCAGATTCAACTAGGTGTAAGAAATGAGTTGTATAAACCCAGTGCACTCTGTAGAAGGAAGTTTGAGCAGGATGAAGTGAGGAGAAGAGGCCAGAGCAGGAGTCACCCTTTGGAGGATCCCATGGGGGTTTGGAGCTGCCACTCAATGGCCTTCCTCCAGGATTTCCCTCAGCACTAACCAGACTTCATGTGTAAAGGGAAATAAAGTAGTATTTTAACAGTAACTTAACTGATGGATCCAATTCCTTGTGATCTTGATGGATTTCCTTCAGTTAACATTTAGGAATTCCGCCTCAAATCCCAGCCCATTTTAAAACCAGCTTGGGATGCTCCAAACTTGGGGGTCTTTTCCAACGGTAGTAACATGGTGGTTAAACACAAGTGGGTTTGTTCTTTGCTTGTACCTACAATAGCCACAAATACATAGAACAAGTGTGTTTAATCCCAACCCCAGCAACCACAGACCTTAAACCCTGGATTATCACTATACAGTTCACAGCGCAGCGTGTCCAGCAAGTAGGTGTAGTGTTACTCCTCCTGTTCCCCCTCTCAGAGCAGGAAATGGATGAGCTAAACTTGCCATTGCAGGTGGCACCTCCTTTGGTTTTTGGAGCATTGTCTTCTTGTTGCAACCCCATCGTGTTGTTGTGATTCTGTGGTGTTCAGAATCTGGTGAGGAGCACTTGGCCCACGTCCCACCATGGGTCTGCACAACCTCTCACCTCCCTTAGGGGTCTAAATCAGGCTCTAGGGCTTTCTGTTTCTAAAGAGCTGTTATTGCCTCCAAATTGGAACACGCATTGTCTTCTCCAAGCATGACATTTGGCTCTCTTCATGCAAAGTCTCCAAAGAGTAACCTTAATCCATCATTTGCCCAAGTGTTTGGGTTCCTTCACCTTGCAGGCCTGAAGTCCTAATAATATAGAGTCCTGTAACTCTAACAGGAGTTGAATCCAAGACCATGTCCAAGTAGAACGTGGTTCCTCTCCAGATGTTGAGATCAAAGCAGTGGAAAGCCACTGGATCCAGTTGTAGTTCTGTGGTTTCCAAGGAGTGTTTCCAACTAAAGAGTGTGGAGGGGCTTTGGAGATGCTGAATGCAGCCTCCCCAGCCCTGGAGTACTGAGTGGTGGGAACGGCAGGGAACCAGTTGTAGGGAGAAAGAACAGCATCAGTTCACAGTGTGGCCACAGAGGAGTAATGATACTATTGCTTTTGTTACTACAGATAATAAGATCACGCAGTGGGAAGACCCCAGGCTGCAGAACCCAGCCATTACCGGTCCAGTAAGTACTGCTGGGGGGTTGTCCACTACACACTGGGACTCCTGGGTGCTGGGTGCAGGCAGGAGGCCTCATGGAGCAGCAGGTTGTGCCTCTTCCCAAATGAGGTCAAGAACAGGCCAGGAAGCAGGGATTTGGGATGAATACAGGAGAAATGGTCCAATTTACCCATCCCCTGGGTCATGACTGACCACAGGGCTGCGACATGGAGCTCACCTTTGATGTCTGCTCCATGAAGAGCTCCTTCCACTATGGGACAGTTGGGAGTGTGGACCCAGAGCGTAACAGAGACAAAAAGGGGTCTCTCGGGTTTAGGAGACACACAAGTTAGTGCAGGTGAACTATGAGGCTGCAGAACATCAGCCTTAGGGAAAACAGACCTGCTTTTGCTGGGTATCAATGTTCAGACATTAAATACATGGAGTGAGTGAGCTTTTTAAGCTGCTTTAGGCCATTTTCTGCTGTTACCTTTCTATTTGGGATAAATGCTCAGGAATTTTAAGGACAAGGGTGTAATTCCAGCTGCTCTGGGATGAATAACAGTGACTTGCTGGAACAGAACTGCTTTGGAGTCATGTCCCACGCACTTAATGCTTGAGGTGCTGCTCGACACTAGTACAAATCCTTTGGATTCCCAGAAATGTTAAAGCTGAAATGAGTAAGTCCATCTGGGAAATGATAAATAACACTTACCTGTGTGTGGTTTGGGGGGTTTTAAAGCCAAAACAAGATCCAAAGCCATTTTGCAGCCATTTAAACATTAAGGACTCATCTTAATGCTTTTAATAGTGCTTTTGGTGCGGGGACAATACTTGAATTGCATTTCACATTGCATTTAAACAGTGCAAACATGCTGAAAGGTTATTTAATGGCTGTTGTAAAGTTGTATTATCATCAGAGTGAGATGATTGAGGGTGATTTATATTTTATTACTCATGGCTCAGCATCCACAAAACTCCTGTAGAAACTGCACCTGCAGCTTGCAGCTTCAGGGGACAGAGAATGGAACTGCTGTTTGCAACCCAAAATCAGTCTTTTCCTGCCCAAAATCCCATTTGACTTGATGAGTGAGTTGTTTCCTAAGTCTACTCCTCCTCTTGAACTGGGGGTGCAGTTGGAAATAGGATCAAGGCCAGGAAACCTGTTCTTTTTAGTTCTGCTTTTCAAGGCTCTCTCCAAACCTTGTTTCCATTGATGGTGTCTGTGAAGGAAGGGCTTTAGTTCTGGATTAAAGACAGAAAAAGGTGGATTTTCATTGTAAGTCAGTTGAAACAGAGTTTTGATATAGTTTGATAACTGGTAATTATTAGATTCACTCACACCGGGCTGAAAAGGTGACTTCTACCCATGGCCATTCCTCAGTGAGTAGCTGTGGGGCTGCACGTTGTGTCCTACCCTACTTGGAGGCCAAACCGTGTTTGATGATGTTGTGGCTTTACTGGAGCCTTGTAACTTGTAGGAATACAAGGGCCTGAACCTCCTTTTAAGGTCCTCATGAGCTTGTATCTTGTTCTTAAGCTCAAACTGCTTTGGACTTTGTATCTTTCGAGTAGCAGCCACTTCCTGCTGTGCAGATCCATATTCCATGGGATGTTATATTCAGATCCACTATCTCACACACGTTCCTCTCCTAATGAGACACATGGAGAGCAGCAATACACACCAAGTACTTACTATGTTGAAGGTTGGCTTTGCTCTTCTCTGTTCCTAAAAGAAGAAAGAAGAGGGTAAGGAGGTGATGAACAGAAGATGGGGGTTGAAGGCTTTCATACCTATGAGCAATGGGCACCTTTTGGCTGCTGTCCTCCCGGCCTGGTGGGGTTTGGATGAACACACGTGTAGATAGCACCTCTTTGACTCTGGTGTGTTAAACACGGAGTACCCAGGTGCTGGGTAGCTGGAGTGATGGCTGGTTGTGGTTCTCTCTGACAGGCAGTTCCCTACTCCAGGGAGTTCAAACAGAAGTATGACTATTTCCGGAAGAAGTTGAAGAAACCAGTGAGTAGCAGCGGGCTTTGTGCTGGGATCAGTGTCACTGTGACGGGGAGGAACCACAGCAGAGCCACACAGCGGTGGTGGATCGTGCTAGAACACGCTTCCGCTTCCTCCTGCTCCTAAAGGGGTTGAGTAGGGACCAAAACCCAAAGGTGGAGTGCAACAGGGATGAGGCAGCCGGAATGACCATCCCCATTGCGACTGGGACCAGTTGGTGTGTTATTTACAAGCCCTCAGGTATAAATAGGTTGAGGTTTCACCTCCCACAGAGGACTTTGAAGGGCAGAGCAGAGCCCACAGGGGTGGTGGAGTCCTCATCCCTGAAGTGTTCACACACCGTGCAGACCAGGCCCTCAGTGCTGTGGGTTACCCGTGGCCTGGGCAGTGCTGGTTGGACTGGATGATCTTGAAGATCTTTTCCAACCTGTTCTAGTTCACCACTTGTTATCAGGCTGTAGACTTAGAGAGCCCTGGAGACCACCAGGAAGGGGAAACTTCGTACATCAGGTGTCTCATCTGTCATGTAGTTGGTCACTAACTTGCCTGAAGACTTGTGTATCACCACTACCCAGTGTAATACCATGTTGTGCCCCACAGGCCGATATCCCCAACCGCTTCGAGATGAAACTCCACAGGAATAACATCTTCGAGGAGTCCTACAGAAGAATCATGTCTGTGAAGAGACCTGACGTGCTCAAAGCCAGGCTCTGGATTGAGTTTGAGTCCGAGAAAGGACTTGACTATGGAGGGGTGGCCAGAGAGTGGTTTTTCCTCTTGTCCAAGGAGATGTTTAACCCTTATTACGGTCTCTTTGAGTATTCAGCAACGTAAGTGGCCATTAAAATACTTCCCTTTACAAGGGATATACATCAGGTTTTGCACTAGAGGCAGAGTTCCACCAGAAAGCGGTTAGATCCCCCTCCACAGGGCATCAGTGCATGTTCTTCTCCATCAGGCCTCTCGTTTCTTACTTGCTTTTCAGAGAACCTTTCAAACTGGCACTGAAATCTCCCAAAGCATCTTAGTTACTAGGACAATACTCAGCGTTGCCTTGCTTGCAGCCAGGTTTACTCTGCTGGCTGGGATTGCACATCCCCAGGGAGGAGCTGTAATGATTTATGTCCGTGTCAAGCACACACAGCTTAAGCTGTTAGTAAGGAAATGTACTTTACCCTGGGGTGGGTGGGCCAAGGGCCTATAAACTCCTCCTCTACTCCTTAAAGCAACTACTGCAAAAGAAAATCCTAAAATGTGAAGCCCTGAAACTGGGCTGGAAAGAGGGAATAATCCCAGGAGAAGGGATAATGTAGCTGGAATTCCCAGTGCACTGTGGCAAATGTGGCTGGTGTCACCCTGGCAGGGCCCAGGGGGGATCCTGCTCCCCCAGGTGTCACCATGGGCATCCCAAGGTGGTTTGATGGATCAGTGATGGCCCAAAGCACCAAGTAGTTACTGAGATGTGTGTGGCTGTTTGCAGACGTGGTTATTCAGCTCTTTCTTTTCTCTCCCCAACCAAGGGACAACTACACACTTCAGATTAATCCTAATTCAGGTCTCTGTAATGAAGATCACTTGTCCTACTTCACCTTTATCGGCCGCGTGGCCGGGCTGGCCGTGTACCATGGCAAGCTCCTGGACGGTGAGTAAAGGAACCAGCTTGGAGTACATGACACACTATGAGCAGTAACTGCGATGCTTTAGAGCGGGGTATCTCAGGTGGTCAAGGCCAGCTTGGACGGGGCTTGGAGCAACCTGGCCTGTTGGAAGTGGATGAGCTTGAAGGTTCCTTCAACCCAAACCCTTCCCTGGTTCCCAGCCCACCCATTCCATGGCTCTGTGATCTGTGAGGTGATTGAGGAATGATTTAACATTAAAACGTGCTTTGTGCCCATGAAACCCCACAATAAAGCAGCAATCAAACCTTCTGAACTGAAGAGCTTTTATTTAGCAGCACGTTGAGGAAGAAGCCACTGTCCTGCTTGGGAGAAGAATGCAGTTGTAATAGATTAGTAGTGTCCGTTGAGCTCAGCTCCACCTTGTGTGTCTCTCTCTTCCAGGCTTCTTCATCAGACCTTTCTACAAGATGATGCTGGGGAAACCGATAACTCTGAAGGACATGGAGTCAGTGGTAAGATGATGACATTCAAACCCAGCACCATTGACAGTTACATGTTTTACTGCTCTGGGGAAAGTCAGGAATGCTCCAAGTTCCATAAGCTGCAAGGTGGTGGCTGCAGCAGCTTCAGGAGGGTCTGTACGTACTTGGTTAGTAACACACGTGTCCCCTGCTAGGACAGTACAGAGGGTTTCCACTGAGTTAACAGGATGATACTTGGGTTTCTCTTTTAACCTTCCAAGGTCTGGCCAGCTCAAAACCAAGTTACAAGTGTCCAGAAGGACCTTAAAAGGAGGTTCAGGCCCTTGTATTCCCACAAGTAGTTGGGAAACCTTTTCCTCTTACTCTTAGCTCTGCCACAGCTGCCTTTGGTCGTGTTAGAAGTAGACTCTGAGTAGAGTAGACTCTTAGTGTAAGAAAAAACCCTGCTTCCTAGTACCTGTGTGAATACAGGAGTTCTCCTTTTCCCAGCCCCTGGAGTTCTAGTTCTAGGTGGTTTTACTGCTTCAAGTTAAACTCTACATTTAATACTCCTGTTTAACTGTGACCTGTAGGACAGTGAATACTACAACTCCTTGAAGTGGATCCTGGAAAACGACCCCACGGAGCTGGATCTCATGTTCTGCATCGACGAGGAGAACTTTGGCCAGGTATGTCAAGCTTATCCCGAAGTTGGTGATTGCCAGGAAGGAGTTAAATACTGAGGAATATCGTGGCTGTGAACCTCACCAGGACCACTGAGGGTTAATGGTTGGTGTAGGCCCACCTTGAACGTGAACCTCTTCTCTTCCTGACCCCACACTGGGAGTGCCAGAGGAGGAGTTGATGTTGCCACTGAGCAGCTTTGTGAAGGGCAGTGCTTGAAGCTGGGTGAAACACTTGCAGTGAGGAGTAGTGAAGGTGGTACACAGGGAATAGTCCCAGCCTGGGACTGTTTGGGGTTTAACCTTGCCCTTGCTAGATCTGCACTGTCTTGGCTGGTCTTTATGGAGGGAATGAACTTGTTTCAGGGGGGTGTAGGCTCCCCTTTTCCTTAATGGAATAGTCAGCTTGTATTTCTTATCTAGCCCTAGATACATTTATTCATGTCCTGGTTTCCTCCTTGCTGAAGCATTTTACGTTAATCCAGCCCTGAGGAGAGCTTCCCAGCCTCCCCCTTGCACAGCTCTAGTAATTAGCTGATATATTTACTGCCCTCCTGTTACTCAGCCACAACGTCTGATGTAATTACTAATGATGAATAACAGCTTTAATGAAGGCTTGGTTGAATGTGGGTGCAGGGAGTCACCTCCTGGGTATCCACCAGAAGCAGGTGATGGGATGCAGGAACCACTTGGAGGCCACCACGATGTGGCTTCCCTTCTCCCCACCCACATGAGGAGCAGTTGGGGGACACTGAGTGAGAAAAGCTGCCACCAGCCCAGCCTTAATCCTGGAATTCCCACTGCTACGTCCCTGTCTTGAGCAATAACCTTGCTGTTTGCTTTGGAATGGTTTGTTCACTTGCTGAGGAGCGTGGACAAGAGCTCCGTGGTGGAAGTGATTATCTGATAGGCTGCTCCTACTGATGTGGAATGGTGGGATGGCTCCTTAGCTCTGAGAGTGTAACAGTTCCCGCTGCTGCTGTAAGATGCTGCCTGGGGAGGGAGGCTCCTGCGAGGAGTGTCGGGAAGTAGCGTCATGTTGTGCTCGGGGTGTTCCCTTTCCCATTCCAGACGTACCAGGTGGACCTGAAGCCCAACGGCTCCGAGATCATGGTGACAAACGAGAACAAGCGGGAGTACATCGAGTACGTGCGCAGAGGAGGGGGTCCCCCGGGGGAGGAGCTGGGGGGGCTGAGGAGATGAGCAGGGGGGGAATTCAGGCTACGGAGTGTGTCTGTCCCCGTGTCCATGTGTCTGTCCCCGTGTCCGTTTGTCCCCATGTCCGTGTGTCTGTCCCCGTGTCCATTTCTCTGTCCTGTGTCCGTCTGTCCGTCCCCGTGTCCGTGTGTCTGTCCTCGTGTCCGTTTGTCCCCGTGTCCGTGTGTCTGTCCCCGTGTCCGTCTGTCCCTCCGTCCGTAGGTGTGTCTCT
>NW_009932241.1:0-14422 GCF_000696875.1 Nestor notabilis | reverse complement strand
CGGTGTGGTGAACTCTCACCTCGGGAGCAGGGCCCGCTCTGGGAGCTGTGGTGTGGCTGCCCCAGAGGTGGCCAGTGCAGGCACCCAGACAGAGCCGATGGGAGGGGAGGCTGCAGCGCAGACCTCGGAGTGTAGAAAGTGCCTCGGCTGGTGTCTTGAGGGAAGGGTGCACGACGGACAGGCCTGCATTCGGTGCGCCCTAGTGGAGGTCCTCCTACAGCAGGTGGCTGAGCTGCGGGAAGCTGTTGGTAAGCTAAAAGATGCCAGGGAAACTGAGAGGAAGCTGGGCTGCTTGCTCCAGGGCCAAACCATGCAGGGGTTGCAAGCATCCGTCATTGCTCATACAGAAAAGAAGGAGGGCATTAACCCAGGAAGCTGGGAACCAGTAACAAAAAAAAAAAAAACCAACAAAAAAAGGTGGAAGAGAAGAATTAACAGCAAGGGGCTTCCTCCTAAATCCAATGCCCCCACCCAGAACCACTTTACAGTTCTGCAGGTGGCTAATGAGGAAACACCCAGCACACCAAATGAACATCCTGCTGATGCACCAGTAAAGAGGATCACTACTGGTGCCTCCAGGAAAAAGCGGCAGGTCATAGTAGTAGAGGACTCTGAAAGGCACAGAGACACCTATCTGTAGTCCTGACCCAGTCTCAAGGGAGGTTCCTGCCAGGGGCTCAGATCAGGAATGTTTCTGAGAGGCTGCCTCGTCTAGTAAGTCCTGCCGACTACTACTCTCTTTAAATGGTCCATGTGGGTGCTAGATAGCAGTATCCTGGAGAGCATGAAGAAGGACTACAGAGCCCTGGGAGAGGTGGTTAGGGGCTCTGGAGCTCAGATATTTTTTTTCATCGATTCTCTGGGATAAAAGGGAGGACCCTAAAAAAGCTAGGCGCATTTGACAGGTTATTAAATGGTTAGAACAGTAGTGCCACAGTCAGGGGTTTGGGTATTTAGAACATGGGACTGGATTTGGGAGGCCAGGTCTACTGGGGACTGGGTCTAGGAAGAGTTTTGATAGGAAACTTGTCAGGCTGGTCAAGAAAGCTTTAAACTAGATGTGTTGGAGGAGGGGGCATTGATCCATCCCAACACTCCCAGTCAGTTACCAGCACCTATAATAAGTGCTTGGAGCAATGTAGAGATATTTCAGCTGCTCCAGCCATTGAGGCAGCTTCATTTGGAGTCCAGCTCAGATGGCTATACACAAATGCCTGTAGTATGGGAAGAGGAACTGGAGATGTGTGCAAGGCTACAGGGATATGATATCATTGGAATCACAGAAACATGGTGGGATGATTCCTGTGACTGGAGTGTTGGAATGGACGGTTACTGGCTCTTTAGAAAAGACAGGCCTGACAGACGGGGAGGGGGAGTTGCTATTTATGTGAGTGATAGGCTGGAGAGTATGGATCTCTGTCTGGCAACAGGTGATGAGTCAACAGAGAGATTGTGGGTCAGGGTTAAAGGGACAACAGCAATGGGGGACATTACTGATGGGATCTGCTACAGACCGCCTGACCACGAGGACGCTGTGGATGAAGCACTCTGCAGACAGGAGCAGCCTCATGCTCGCAGGCCCTTGTCCTCATGGGGCACTTCAACCATCCTGATATATGGTGGAGGGATGGGACAGCCTGGAACAAGCAATCCAGGAGGTTCCTCAATTGTGTGGAAGACAACTTCCTCTTGCAAGGAATAGGGGAGCCAACAAGGAGAGGTGCCATGCTTGACCTTCTGCTCACCAACAGGGAGGGACTGGTTGGAAATGTGACGCTCCAGGGCAGCCTTAGCTGTGGCGACCATGAGATGATTGAGTTCGAGATCCTCAGGACAGTAGAGAAGAGCATGCAGCAACTCACTGCCCTGGACTTCAAGAGAGCAGACTTTGGCCTCTTCAGGAAACTGCTTAGTAAGGTTCCATGGGATATAGTCCTAGAGTATAGGGAGGGTCAAGACTGCTGGTTGATATTCAAGGATCACCTGCTCCATGGTCAGGAGTGACTAGATGGAAATGTGGCAGGAGGGCCAGGAGACCTCCATGGATGGATAAGATGCTGCTGAGGAAACTTAGAGGGGAAAAAAGAAGCTTACAGAAGGTAGAAGTGAGGACAGGCAACCTGGGGAGAATACAGGAACGTTGTCTGGGAAGCTAGGGACCAGGTTAGGAAAGCTAAGGCCCAGTTAGAATTAAATCTGACAAGGGATGTTAAAAATAAGAGGAAAGGCTTCTACAGGTACGTAGGAAACAAAAGACAGACTAGGGACAACGTGAGCGCTCTCCAGAAGCTATCGGGAGAACTGGCTACCCTGGATTTGGAGAAGGCTGAGGTTCTTAATGACTTTTTTGCCTCAGTCTTCACTAGCAAATGCTCAGACCACACTGCCCAGGTCTTGGAAGGCAGATGCAGGAACTGTGAGAATGAAGACCTTAGGCCCACTGTAGGGAAGGATCAGGTTCAAGACCACCTTAAGAACCTGAACATGCACAAGTCCATGGGACCTGATGAAATCCATCCTGAAGGAGCTGGCGAATGAAGTAGCTAAGCCACTGTCTATCATATTTGAAAAATCAGGTGAAGTTCCTGATGACTGGAGAAAGGGTAATGTAACCCCCATTTTCAAGAAGGGGAAAGTGGAAGACCCAGGGAACTATAGACCAGTCAGTCTCACCTCTGTGCCTGGCAAAATCTTGGAGCAGATTCTCCTGGAAAGCATGCTAGGGCATGTGAAAAGCAACAAGGTGATTGATGACAGCCAGCATGGTTTCACTAAGGGGAAATCCTGCCTGACGAGTTTGGTGGCCTTCTATGATGGGACTACAGAACAGATGGACAGCGGCAGAGCAGCTGACATCATCTGCCTGGACTTGTGCAAAGTGTTCAACAGTGTCCCACACAACATCCTTGTCTTTAAATTGGAGATACATCAATTTAAGTGGTAGGACAAGGGATAATGGCTTCAAACTTAAACAGGGGAAGTTTAGATTAGATATAAGGAAGAAGTTCTTTACAGTGGTGAGGCACTGGAATGGATTGTCCAAGGAAGTTGTGAATGCTCTAATCCTGGCAGTTTTCAAAGCCAGGTTGGACAGAGCCTTGGGCAGCATGGTTTAGTGCGAGGTGTTCCTGCCCGTGGCAGAGGGGTTGGAACTAGATGATCTTAAGGTCCTTTCCAACCCAAACCATTCTATGATTGATTCTATATGTTAATTAATATTGTGTGTTTTCTATACTAATTTGAATTTGAACAGAAGCATTCATGAATTCTGGACTAATAAAACTATTTGTTGTGGTTTGAGTAGACTGTTAATCTACAGTAAATTCTTGGCTTTGTGTAAAAGCGTTCTCTTATGACAAGATTTAAACTGCAATAAATGACATTGGTGAAAGAAAAAAGTAAAATCTTAACTTGTCCCTCATTCAATTTTTTTTAGCATTAGAACTGCTATTTTCTTCATTATTATGTAGCTTAAAGGGCAAAGTCAACATAGTGTCTTACTTTCCACTAATGCATGGTTGGAAGTCTTCGTAAAATGTCTTATCTGAACTTCCCAATTTGGGCACATCTGGAGTGAGGAAAAAGACTTTTATTTCTTTAATCATTTTTTAAATTATTCCTCTGTGCTGGCTCTTATATCTAGATACGTACCTAAGGACTGACATTCTTCCATAGGCAGCCCTGAAATGTCAGATTTTGACAAGAGTTCATATCTTTTTGAAGAGAAAATGATATTATTTGATATGGATTAATGGGAGAAGCAGGCCCATACTCACGTATTTTGTCTGTATCTCAATCACATAGAAGTATTTGTATTTATATACCCATTACATATGTATTTACATTGCAAAATGATTGTTGTTTAGTTGGAAAGAAAATTTGTTTTCTGCAAGAGAATGTTGCAATACAGTATTTGGTAAAATCCAAAGAGTCTTCAAGAATATAAGAATACAAGTACATGTTAGAGAGCACTTGCTTTAAACTTCTCTGCCTTCTTACCATGTGTGACTGCCGATAGGCCATACATTAAAAAAAAAAACAAACAAAAACCAACCCACAAGTTCATGAGGTTTTTAGCTATTTTTTGCTAGAAGGTAAACAGCAACAAGGCATATGCCAGAACATCAGAAAAGGAGGCAGGGGTTTTGAGATAACAATATGTGGGAAAGCAAAAACTTAAAACTGAAAGAGGCTTCCTGACTAATCAAATCTGTCTTTTGCAATTGCCAGCATCCAAGTTCTATAATTGTGTTCATGAATTTACCCATTATTTTGACTTCACATTGGTAGGCAGATGCTGCCAAAAAGCAGTGGATGGCCCTTTGCCCAGGAATCTAAGGTTATTCTCATAGAGCTCTGAAGTACCAGGAAGGAGCTCTTCCTTACATCATGCAGCACTGCAGGCCAGAATATAATCCATCTCCAACAGATCATATGTCTAATTATGGAACATAATGCAATTTTGGGTTTGGCAGCGATTTCAGAGTTTGGTGCAAGTAAAGAGAAATAAAAAGAAGCTGAAGAACTACTTTCTCAAATATCCGTTCTGTGCAGCAAAACTCTCCTACATCTGCTTTTTACCTATTGTGCATGAATTAAAGTTTTCTTGGAAGAGGCATCAGAAAACACACAGACAATGTAGACAGGAAAAAAAAGCACATTAAAAGGAATTTTACACATTTAACTTTGGCTGTTATCAAAAGTACAGCTCAGTATTCATGAATTGTTTCACCCTCTCAATACAGATGTAACACACAAAGTAATTAAGAGAAAAAATTGTTTCCTTTGCCATAGCTCAAATAATATTCTAATTCAAAAAGTGTCACAAACAATAAAAACTAATAATAATAAGTAAAAAACCTTATAATTCAAAGCCTGTTCTGTTGTGGGGTTGTTTGTTTTGGGGGGGGGGTTGCTTGTTGTTTTTTGGTTGTTTGGTTTTTGCGTCTTTTTTGTTTGTTGGTGGCGTCTTTTTTTGTTGTTGGTGGTTTAGTTTGGGTTTTTTTATTATTTTTTTTGTTTGGGTTGGGTTTTGGGGGAAGTTGTTTGTTTTGAGGCGTTCGTTTTTTCTTTTTTTTTTTTATTTGATAAAGAGTTACTTTAAAGTTTGGGACTCTTAATTCTCAGAGTTAAATTATGCCTGCTGCACGTACACTTAAGAATTCATATGTTATCAAGTTTACGTTACTTAATTAAAAACTTGTTTGGAGGAGTTCTGAAGAACTACATTTGAGGTAAAGGTTATAACACTGGTTGTTTTTACTTATAATGGTAAAATTTTTTCAGGTTGTTTAGCTGTACATCTTACAGACATAAGCATTCATCATATGAAATTTCAATTAGCAATGATTTTCAAGATACAAAAAGGTGCTTGTTATAATGGCATAGCGAGAATGTGTGGTATATGTTCATTTAAAGTGCTGTTAATTCAATTGTTTTATCGTATCCAAAGTCACTTAGATTATACTAAATTAGCCATCTGTTTGGCTTTCACCTTGGAATGTCTGCCAGATGCTGAGTTTGTTTATAGACAGTTCATTTGCAGACATAGCCTTAACAGGCTTGCTTGTTGGGGACTACCCCTGATGGAAGAGTTTACCTGGAAAGACAGAACCATGCACTCCAAGCAACAACTGGGGTAAAAATGTATTGAGCTTTTTGTGTCCAGACCACTATTACACAAATTATGTTCTTTTATTAATTTCTGTTATCTCTGTCATGAAGAGACTTAAATGGTTCCACAAAGCTGCATCATTCTGTATAGTGCCCATTTATACATTTTATGGTTTTCTTTTTAATTAAAGTCTGGCACTAAAATTAATATAACATTTTGTTATCTACTGGGCATGGAAGCTTTTTAGTAGGTCTCCAGATAGCTTTTAAAAGTTTATTAAAAAAACTGTATGTCATTCCACAGTTGTTACCCATGGGAAAAATATTTCTTTAAGGGGACAGTCAGCTTGCTTTCTCTCTTCCCTCTTCGACCCCTCCAAAATAGCACTTTTTCTTCATCACAAAAATGACACAAAGCTGCTCAGGAAGATTCCAGCATTAGGCAGCATTTAATCAAAGTGCTTTGATTGGGTTTGTTCATCAGCTATTCAAGAGTAATCCCTCACGGACTACAAATCTTAGTCACTGGTCCAAATAAACAGGGTAGTGTACAATCACTGAGCAACAATCGGAAGTGGTTTATGCTTACCTGGAGAGATGTTTGATTAAATAACAGTCTGAATCCAGCCTTTAGTTGTCAAAGATACTCAACAGATACTGACATCGCTACTATTAGACATAGTGCTAGGTCCTAGCAACTACTGTCAACAGAAAAATAAGAAATTGTCTTACTTTAAGCAGGAATAAGAGGTTACTTGTATAATTAACTAATTTTTCTTGTATAGAAGAATTAAAGATGTTAACATATACTAAATAAAACTTCAGGAAGGAATATAAGTACTTTTACTTAGTGGTTAAGCATATTTCTAAATGACAGGGCTTATAATATTTCTTTTCCTTAGGGGAACTTTATACCACCTTTGTTTATTGCAGGTTTTTAAGTAGAGGCTTTTTATCCTCCTATAAAATGTTTTGCCCTGATCAATGTTGAAAACAAGATAACAAACTGGATGGATTATGATCTAATCTGATTCAATATGGAAAATCCTACAGTCCAAATTTGATATTTGATGACTTGACTCCTCGTACTTACCCATTCCAGAAACATACTGGGATTTTGTGTACTGCTGCTTCCAAAGCTTTTGAGTCAATATTCTTTACATAACCAAATCAATGCATAAATATATGGTATGTATTGTATAATTGAACCAGCCAGTCATTTAGGTTACTTGAAGAAAAAAATACCTTATTAGATATTAAATGGCAGATTGCTAAGAGCAACCTAACTGAAGAAAATTCTACCTGTACACGAGACGTCTCACCCAAGTATGCACTGCCCATGACGCAAAGAAATTTTTTAAGCTGAGTAGGAATCTGGGTTTATGCACAGGCTAATCTTGAATCTCACAATACTTTTCCAAAAGAACAGTCCAAATACTAATTTTATACACATTCATCAGTGGTTTCTCCATCTAAATCGTATTTTATAACGTCTCTGGCAAACAGTAATTCACAAAGTATTTTTCCATTAACCTTCTATACTATTTAAGAGGCAGGAAAAGGACTGTAATTTTCTACATGGATACAAATTTGTCTCCTTTGGGTTTCCATCCATTGACTGCCAACTTCTAGGGCAGAGTGAACCAATGACATGGCAAAAAGAATAAGTGACATGAATGGATCAAACAGGGAGGATGGCTTTACCACCAGAATATTTAAGAAACTAGGCTGGTCAAAGAAACAGAAATCAAGGTCAGAAAATGGGAAATTCTCGCTGTGAAGATGTAAGCAAATAGAGGCTTAAGCAAGAGGTCTGGTATTATAAGAAATTACTAAGGATAAATTCTGTAAATATTAGAAAGAAAACTAGAATGAACTGGAGACATTTTGTGATTATGATCAAGTTAAAGGCAACATTAAAATATTATCAGAGTGTGAGGCAATATTTACAAGACTATTTCTGCTTGAACTGTTTAACACTAATGTCCTTTTCTACCTTTGGAAGCTCTCATAAGATCATCAAATACTTAAGAAAGATTTAAACTCAAGATGTGGAATAATAACCAAAATTTTTGTTTCAAGTCCATTTTTCAAAATAAGGTGAGCATTGTTGCAAAGTAAACATATGATGGATTAAATTAGAAAGGTTAGAAATTAGAATTAGAAATGCCTTTTTTCCTTTTTATTTCAATATTTTCAGGTTTTTGTTATGTGGTGTCTTTCAGTATTCTTTTTTAATCCAAAAGAGAAAATTGTGTTGAAATATCAAGATTTCCCACTGGATGAAAATTCTATTTCAGAATAAGCTCTAATGAGAACTATAACGTCTATAGTCATGACAGAATATGTGATCAGACAGAAAGGTTTAGAAGGCAAATTAATTACAGTTTTAGCTGCCAAAATAACAATTTCTAGAAATAGTGGGAATTTTCATTTTATTGCACCTTTCTAATTGGAACTATATATATATATTTATTTCTTTTTTTTTTTTCCAGAAAAATGTAAGCTTCTGTTAACTATAAAAATAGGAAAAGATAATTTATATGCTTCTAGAAGAAGCTGTAATTTGGAAGAAGTAAGTTTATATAAGGCAAATCAGAGAAAAGATCATTCTTTTCCCTTTTAGATGATTTCTACAAAGCTCAGGCTAGTAAGTATTAGAAATAACTTCTATTCAGACCTGCCCTCACAGTAAAACTCAACATGTCTCTTTCTAGCACCAAATCAGAATTAAAAAAAAAAAAAAAACAAAAACAGAAAGCCTGAAACAATTTTTAGAAGACTGTCCTTGTTTTTAAAGCAAAGCTAGGCATAAGGATGTTTCATGTTGTTATATGACTATACGAAAGGTAAAATAAGTTCTACTAATCATTAAGGATGAGATGTAAATCACCAGGAAAGGAGATCCAACCCACTAACTGCAGATTTGATAGAAGATCGTGGGAGTCTGTGGATAGTTCTTTGGACCAAAGTTTAAGTAAAAGACATACCTATTGTCCCATCCCGCTCAGCGGGTTCGGCGGGAGGTAATTTTTTTTTACCACACTCTGCTCGGTTAACAGGAGAAACCATGGGCTCTCCAGAGGTTAGAAAATTAAGCAACAATTAAGTTTATTATAAACTTTCCTAAAACTGTGTCAGGAGGAACAAAAATCTTGACAAGTTCCTATTCTTACAAAAAATCTGAAATAGGAAAGAAAGAAAGAAGGAAAGAAAACAGAGAAACAAGCTCACCACCCCGTGGATCCAGCGACGTCTTCTCAGTCAGCGAGTGGAAGTGCTTTCAGATATGGTCCCTGTGGTCAGTGACTCCGCTAAGGCCCAGAGCGGAGGTGTGCTCGCAACACGGCTGGCATGACGGCTGGCTGTTTCTAGGACCAGGCTCTCCCAGAACCCTCCCCAGGTGAGACTCATCCGCAGGGGATCTAGTGAGCTCCAGACACAGTTCACGTTGTGCCCTGGCAGGCGCCGCGGGAAAGAATACAAAATAGAAAAATAGGCTCACCACCCCATAGATGCAGGCCACATTTTGTTCAGCGAGTGAAAGCCCTTTCAGTCGTACTCCTTGTAATCAGAGAACCCACTGTGATCCAAAATAGACACCACACAGCTGAAGGACGGTTTTGCCTTTTTCTAGGGACAGGCTCTCCTGGAACCCTCCCCCAGGTGAGACTCATCCGCAGGGGATCTGGTGAGCCCCAGACACAGTTCACGTTGTGCCCTGGCAGGCGCCGCGGTGTCTGTGATGCTATCTCCGGGGAGTTTTTTGCCGGGCAGGTGATGCTCACGGCCTGAAGGCAGACAACACAGGGAAGCATTCCACATCTTGGAGAAGCAGGATCCCTCCTTGCCCCCCTGCCCTTTGCCTGAGCGATAACAAGCTGTCGGTTCCTTCTTTCTTTCGAGTTGTTTTGAGACAAACATAAGGGTCTCTTGACTACCACACCTATATAATACAAAACTCCAGTATTTATAGCGACGTACAAGTGAAATGGATAACAATTGGAAACAATTCAAAACCACATATATATAATATATGTATGCGTAATAGATATTATATGGGTATACATACTACATATATATGCATATATATATTCATTATATATACACATATATATAATGCAAGCATAGGAATATTAAAGAGTAGGATCCAGGCCGGTTTTGGACTATATAGACATGCCAGTGTTATGACATGGAGTTTATCCTTCAAAACCATGACCTAGATCAAGCAATCTCTTTTCTCCTTCAAGTCCTTGATTAAAGCTTCCTTTTTTATGAGCCTTCCTATACTGATCTGCTCACCAGGTTTATCTATACTCCTTGAAAAGTGTTATCTAGCACAAACCAAAACAGATTCTATAAAATTGAGAATGCTCAGTTGTAATATTTGCAGTGCATGTATTCTGTCTTTCATGTTTGTAAAGTATCTGGCACACATATGGCATGTTATAAATGCATTAATTTATTTTGAATTAAATTAAATTCATCCACAATTTGATATTGCAGGTCGATGTGTTGGCTTCTGTTACTATAAATGTAGTTGTGTTTTCAGAGAAATATCATGCATGTAACTTCTTTCCATAGTATATTTCTTCATAAGCCAACTGGCAGGGAAAAGAAAGTGAATAGAGGGAAATGCAAAGAAAAAGCAAGGAGCAAAAAGGAATAGAAAACAAGCAAAGATAAGAGTGTATAAAACACTGATAGGAAAAAGGGTGGGTTATAAGGGAACAGGCCAGAGAAAAAAGTCAGATGGTAAAGAGGGCCAAACAGATGAAATATGGATATAGAACAAGAGATACATAAATTGAAAACAGATAAACTAGCAGCTAAATCAACACAGGAACCATGGCAACAAAACAGAAAACAATGTGAGAAAAACTGAAACAGTGAGGCAGGACAGCTAAATCTTGTTTGAGGATAGAACAGTTCGGTTTTTCTTGCTAGGACTGCCATAGGGTTAAATAATATATCTCTCCCTCCCTTCCATGGTCATGTGGCCAAAACTCCTAATACAGATCTTGACTGACAGAAGAGTTTTGTTTTCTTCCTATGCTGGCCATGTACTAAGGGTATAAGTCATGCCTTCACTGCATGCCTAAATCTTGACTACTGTTACTCCTTTCTAAGAACTAGAAATACTGTAGACTTCTGAGGTATCTGCAAGTGATGAAGAGTCTGGCCAGTAAAAACATAATGCCTGCAAAGGTCCATGTAAATAGATGAACTATGGAGCCAAAATTTCAACAGAAAATAGCCCTCTCTTAGATGTCACCTCACTTTGAAGATGGTTTAAATTGCTGATCATCTGCTGGTAAAATTGTACAGTTTGCTTCTTTATATCATGGATTTTGCCTTTCAGCTTGCTCAAGCCTACGCATCAATTACTCAAGACCTTACAACAGACAGGATCCAGAAAAGGAACTTTAACATGCTTATCTCACCTGATGGGTCCAATTGGCTAGCAGCTATTTTGAAATCAAACTCAGCATACAGGGACATTTATCTCAAAAAAAACCAGTTAAAAGTAATTTCATTCAAACTATATTAAAACCAGAAGGTTTCTGCCCAGTTGTTCGATTTGTTTGTTTTTGTAATTCCATTTACAGGCAGAACATAAACCATGAAGTTGGAAGCCTGGATTTAGCTATTTCCCAGTGTGACCATACTTAAAACTGTCTCCTGTCCTGGGTTCAGCTACAGCAGTCATTTTTTCTCCTTCTTAGTAGCTGGTGCAGTGCTGTGTTTTTCACTTTCAGCCTGGGAACAACACTGATGACACCGATGTTTGTAGTTGTTGCTCAGTAATGTTTACTCTGACCAAGGACTTTCTCAGTCTCGTGCTCTGCCAGGGAGGAGGGGAAGCCGGGAGGAAGCAGAGACAGGACACCTGACCCAAACTAGCCAAAGTGGTGTTCCATACCACAGCACGTCATGCCCAGTATATAAACTGGGGGGGACTTAGCCGGAAGGCCCAGATTGCTGCTTGGGTTGGGCTGGTTATCAGTCAGCGGGTGGTGAGTAATTGTATCCTGTCCCCTTGTTATTCCCCTTAACATTATTATTGGTAGTAGTACTGGTTTTGTATTATACCTTAGTTACTGAACTGCTCTTATCTTAACTCATAGGAGTTACATTCCTCTGATTCTCCTCCCCATCCCTCCGGGACCAGGGGGAGGAAGAAGAGGAGGAGTGAGCGAGTGGCTGAGTGGTTCCGAGTTTTCAGCTGGGCTTAAACCTCGACACTCCCAAGAGCTCAAAGCCTGTCCTGACTTTAAGGCTATACACTAACTGTGACACAAGTCACAGCTCAATTTTCCTGACAGAACTGATGCAGCGTAGGACCAAGCAGTCAAGATGACAAGATCTGGAACATGAGCGGGGCCCTTGACTGATAGTTATCACATGTAGGTAGGAATAAGAAATAATAGATTTCAATCCTTTTCCTGGCCTATTTCTGTGTTTTTTAATGTCTGTATCATTGACTGCAAAATGTATAAATAATATTACAAACAAGCTCAGGAGCCATATTTCAGCCACCTTTCCAATGCCTTGACCATCAGACCAGAATTAAAGAGTGATCGCCATTTACTGCTCTCAATATCATGTGGATTGAGGCATGTACCTTTATTATTTCTGCATGAGCATGAAGACACTGCAGTTTAGGATGCCAAATCCACAGCTTTGAAGAGTATGGAAAAGTGGTATCAAATGTAGCCTCAGCAATTACCATTTGTTAATGCATGCAGCAGTGGTTAGTGCATTTAACTAATATTAGTGCAGTTCACTGGATATGACATGCTCTTTGTTCCCAGGTGCTGGTGAGATATCCTGCACTGTGTACTCTTGCTAATCCCATGAAAACCAGTGGGAGTGTCAGGCTAAGTGTCAAGCAGAAATGAGCCTAAGGGAAATGTTTTATTTGAGAAAATTGTAATTGTTAGTGACAAAATGGAACATGAACGTGTCTTACTGCTGTCTATTTAAAGCCTTAGATTAAAAGTAAGGCAATTTCTCAATGCCTTAGGACTAATGCCTAGGAATAGTGTATTTAGAAATGTATACAGAATAACAAACTGATGTTGACTAAAACACATTACCATCTGCTTCTTTGTTTTATTCCACTAGAGATTAATTGAGTTGATCTGAGTTAGCAGATACTCTCAATGAAATTACATAGTGTGTTGATGAGGATTTCATTTCAGCTACTGATTAACTCGTTAGAATACCCAGGTGAGGTGATAATTGTTCCAGAAAACTGAATAGGAAATTTTAAAACCAAGTTACTGCTTGTCATTGAAGGTTGTGTTGACTTAAAGATTTTTCCTCATTTCTGTCATCATCAGCCATACTTGAAAGAGTTAAGCCCTATGTATATAAGCATCATATCATCTTATGTGTACATAATAGCTAACAAGTTTGAATCTCTATGTGTGTTTAGATGCATGCAGATATATATACACATATATTTATTCAGATATATGTGGAAGTCCCAATCATTGCTATGGCACAACTTTCACATCTGTCTGAACTGTAGATTTTTCAAATTATTATGACAAGTAATGCTCTTAGTGATTAAAAAATGCTTAATTCCATAAATCTGCTTCTGGAATCTCAACTATATATAGTCACCTTAGTACATTTAAAAATCTTGCCTTGAGTCTCTCTTTAAAATGGGGCTTTACTCCCCATTTGAATTCCTTGGTTTGATTTGCTTGCATGCTTTGCTTATTAAACTGTCTTTATCTCAATCCATGAGATTTCTCATAGAATGGTTAGGGTTGGAAAGGATATTAAGTTTCAAACCCCCTGCCATAGGCCTCACACTAGACCATGTCACCCAAGTACTTCTCTGCAAGGCTGCTCTGAATGTCTTCTCTGCCCAGCTGTAGCTAGAATTGCCCCTACCCAGGTGCAGGACGTTGCACTTCGCTTTGTTGAACTTTATGAGGTTGGCATCCGCCCACCTCACAAGCGTGTCAAGGTCCCTCTGGATGGCATCCCTTCCCTCCAGCGTATCAACTGAACCACACAAGTTGGTGTCATCGGCAAACTTGCTGAGGGACACTCAATCCCACTGTCCATGTCACCAACAAAGATGTTAAACAGTATCAGTCCCAACATTGACCCCTGGGGTACACCACTTAGTACCGGTCTTCATTTGGACTGCAACTGCCTATGTATGGCCATCCAGTCAACTCTTTATCCACTTCCTTGTGGATGGTGGTCCATCCATCAAATTGATGTCTCTCCACTTTAGAGACAAGAATGTCATGCGGGACAGTGTCAAAGGCTTTGCACAAGTCCAGGTAGATGACGTCAACTGCTTTGCCCCTATCCATCAGTTCAGTAGCCCCATCATAAAAAGTCACCAAATTGGCCAGGCAGGATTTCCTCTTAATGAAGTCATGTTGGCTGTCACCAATCACCTCGATGTTTTTCATGTGCCTCAGCATTCTTTCCAGGAGAATCTGCTCCAAGATTTTGCCAGGCACAGAGGTGAGACTGACTGGTCTGTAGTTCCCTGGGTCTTCCACCTTCCCTTTCTTGAAAATAGGGGTTATATTTCCCTTTTTCCAGTCATCAGGAGCTTCACCTAACTACCATGATTTTTCAAATATGATGGACAGTGGCTGTGTGACTTCATTCAGCAGCTCCCTCAGGACCTGATCATCTCCTATAGTGGGCCTACAGTTTTCATTCTCCCAGTCCCTGCATCTGCCTTCTAAGACTTGAGCGACATTGCTAGAGCACATGCCAGTGAAGACTAAGGCAAAGAAGCATGGTTTCACTAAGGGGAAATCCTGCC